>NW_010251980.1:137964-171748 GCF_000690775.1 Eurypyga helias | reverse complement strand
TCAGGCAGGACCTGCCTTTCATAAACCCATCCTGGCCAGGCCCGATCACCTGCCTGTCCTGTACGTGCCGTGTGATGGTGCTCAAGATAATCTGCTCCATACCCTTCCCTGGCACTGAGGTCAGGCTGAGAGGCCTGTAGGTCCCTGGATCCTCCTTCCGGCCCTTCCTGTAGACAGGCACCATGTTGGCCAACCTCCAGCCAACTGGGACCTGCCCCGTTAGCCAGGACTGCTGACGGAGGATGGAAAGGGGCTTGGTGAGCACTTCCACCAGCTCCCTCAGTACCCTTGGGTGGATCCCATCTGGCCCCTTAGACCTGTGTGTGTCTAAGGGGTGTAGCAGGTCACTAACCATTTCCCCTTGGATTATGGGGGCTTCATTCTGCTCCCCGTCCCTCTCTTCCAGCTCAGGGGGCTCGCTACCCTGAGAACAACTGGTCTTACTGTTAAAGGCTGAGGTGAATAAGGCATTAAGTACCTCAGTCTTTTCCTCATCCTTTGTCACTGTGTTTCCTCCCCCATCCAACAGATGGAGATTCTCCTTAGCACTCCTTTTGCTGCTCATGTATTTATAGAAACATTTTCTTTGTGTCTTTTACAGCAGTAGCCTGATTAAATTGTAGTTGGGCTTTGGCCCTTCTAATTTTCTCCCTGCATAACTTCACAACACCCTTGTGGTCCTCCTGAGTTGCCTGCCCCTTCTTCCAGAGGTCATAAACTCTCCCGGTTTTCCTGAGTTCCAGCTAAAGGTCTCTGTTCAGCCAGGCTGATCGCCTTCCCTGCCAGCTCATCTTTCAGCACACACTTAATCTTTTAAGATTTCCTTCTTGAAGAATGCCCAGCCTTCCTGGATTCCTTTGCCCTTCAGACCTGCCTCCCAAGGGACTCTGTCCACCAGATTCCTAAACAGGCCAAAGTCTGGCCTCTGGAAGTCCAAGGCAGCAGTTCTGCAGACCCCCCTCCTTACTTCTCCAAGAACTGAAAACTCTATCATTTTGTGACCGCTATGCCCAAGACGGCCTCCAACCATCACCCACAAGTCCTCTTCATTCAAAGAGACTGACTATATCTAAATGACTCAGAAGTACTGCAAACCTTTTTTTCCTTTTTTTACATTGAGAAGCCCATCCCATTTATGAAAGAAACAAGGAAAACACTGCATTAGGAGTTTTAAAAAGGCCATTATCTGTAGGAAGGGTTAGCAAAGCAGTAACAGTGTCACTCACTTCCTAGAACTTGCTTTCTCTATCCTTCTATTAACTTTCAATATAAAAAACAAGAGAAAATCATATTATTAATGTCTTAGCCACTCTATTCTAAGTAAATACTTGATGCTTGCAGTTGGATTTTCAAGTTCTTAAACTTTTGGAATTTAAGAGAAGGAGACAAGTGGTTTTGTTTCCATGGTCTTTCATTAATTATTGGTGACAAACAGCCAAGACCACGCAGCTGAGACAACTGCTCTCTGAAAGGGCAAGATATCCATTGCTCCAAAGGCAGCTCAGCTCTTCCCACCTGCCAACGAGTGTCTAGAACGTGCTCCGCTTGCCAAACACAACACACTGAACCCTGTTTTCCAATGCTACAGGCCAGGCTGAAAACCAGAGCAAATGTTGCAACAAGCTTGATTATATCTCCTCCGACCTAAACAAGTGACAGCTTGCTAAAATTTTCTTGTCCTAGTTATCTCAAGAAAGTGAGTGTTTTCAGATGTCTCCTGACTAGTACATCTGCAAAAGATGGGAATATATGCAACAGAAATAAAAGCTGGAAGAGGTGTAACTGTTTTCATGGAGCCTGGCACTACTTCTGCTTTTTTTAGGGAAAGGAGGAAAAGGGCAACAACTCTCTTCAACTGTTTATGGAAAAGACATTGATCACAAGCGTAGTCAGGAAGGGACCTCAAGAGGTCTGCAGTCCAACCTCCTGCTTGAAGTGGGACCCTCACCAACACCAGACCGTTTGAGCAGTGTTGTTGGAAAGCTCCAACGATGGAAAATCAACCACCTTGCTGAGCAGCCTGTTCCCGTGCTGCTCTACCCTCCAAGAGGGAAAGCTGTTCCTACCACCACCTGATCCTCTCTTCAGTTATTAATAGTGAACGTCAACACTGTTTCCTCTATCTCTGCATCTCATCTCTGCTAAACTTCTTTATCTATTATGACAGCCATTGAGCAACGGGATGACTAAAGATGGCAGATCCTATGACTGTATGCATGCATTGGAGCCCATATTTAAATAAACAAAGACAATATTTTCAAACATGGCTAATCACCACATCAATAGACTTATTAATGGGATTCCAGGACATGGCTGAATGCATGTTGCAGCAGCAGGGACTGGCTTCAACAAACAGAGCTCCATTCCAACCGTATGTTTCAAAAATAAAAGAAAAATTGGAGTGCAAATGCAGAGGATTAAATAAACAAAAGAAATTAAACAATTGGACAATGAATTTGTTTCATCATATACCTTCTGTGCACACACACATGCCCTGCCACAGTTTTGAGATGTCACGAGTTTGTGAATCATAGGATAATTTAGGTTGGTAGGGACTTTTGGAGGTCATCCTTTCCAAACACCCGCTTAAAGCAGGGCCAACTTCAAAGCTGGGTCTGACTCTGAAGCTGGATGAGGTTGCCCAGGTCCCCGTCCGGTAAAGTTTTAAGTATTACTGGGGATGGACATCCCACAACCTCCCTGGGGCCTGGTACAATGTTTGACCATATTCATGGTGGGGAATTTATATTTTTTAAATCCTTATATGTTATCACTATTTCTTATGTTCCAGCTTAGGTCTGTTGTGTGTCATCCTACCACCACAAACCTGGCAGAAGAGCCTGACTACTACTGCTCTATATCTTCCCACTAGGCAGCGGAAGACAGCAGTAAGGTCGTCCCCTTTAAGCTCTCTCACCCTGAGGTTGAGCAAAACCATCTTCCCCAGGATCTCGTGGCCTGGAGGTCCCTCACCAGCTCAGTACCAGTATACTGTGCGCCTGTTTACCAGTCAATGATGCTGCAAAACCTTTCCTCATCACCTCATCAGAAGATGGTATTCTTTGCTACCTGCCTTAAACGGGAAGGGCTGCATTTAGGAGTCAGTCTCCCTCTTCTGCCCTTCAGTTTGTGGCTGTGTGTTCATAAGCATATACAAGCTATCTGCTGTAAGCATAAGGTATGACCATCGCTAATGAAAGATGACTTCTTACAATACCTCCAAGACCATACCAACTATGCAGGATATAAACCTGCGAATTTATCTCCCTTACACAGAAATATTACTTGACTAGCAGCCACAGCCCTTCCAAATTAACTTCACTTACAATTACTTCAAATGTTTTCACATCTTGCAACACTAGCACAGGGAATGGCGAGCCCCTGAACACCGTTTTTCCCAGGTACCTGGTGCTTGTCATATTCCTCACAGCCCTAGCTAGACAGCCCATCTGCAATTAACTTTTTTAATCAGATTTCCACTATTTACTTCCCCCTCTCCATCAGTTGCGAGACAAACAGTTCTGTTGTGCTTATTGACGCTTATGAAGTGCACCACAAGATGTGGGGGTATCGTCACCCTTTCTGAATCATCGTATGCTGGCACTCTAAAAGAAAAGCAGTTCAGGGGAGCTCCCGTTACACACACTACTAACATTAAAACACTTTCAAAGACACTTCCCACTTCTGTTCCAACACATCACCTCCATTTACATTCAGTTATTATGTTAGTCTATGAACCAAATGAATCCCAGTTGCAACTTCCACTATGTAATGAAGTCACCGAGCATTTTAGAGCCACAAACAAAAGCTTTTGCCTTTTTTTTTGGATATTCTAAACCAGCCCTTTGTCACTGCAAAAAGAGATCTTGACATCTGAGATATAAAATGTTCAAAAGAAGGCTGTATCAGTTAATCAAAAGAGAGTGATGACTGCAACAAACTTTATCAGCTCTGACATGGCAAAATGAGAGCAGGAGATCACTATCCCGGACTGGTGATTCCATTAACTCTTTGCATTACCATATTTCTATTTATTTTTGACTGTTCACAGACTATCAATAGCCATGCAGTGAATAACAAGAGCAGCAGCAGCATGTAGAGACCACTGTTGTCAAGCTTCGGCTTTCAGGAAACCTCCTTTAGCAACTCCCCGGTCCCCTGAATGTGACTGTGGAAGAAGAGCGGGCTGTGCTGCCAGCAGCAATCACTGCAGCAGGGCTGCCTTTTCTCTAACCCCTGAATTACTCTGTCCATGAGAAACTAAACTATTTAGACTCTGTCACCATCTCAAGAACTTAATGCCATGGGAAATACATATTCCATATCTATTTAATATAAACAGACTTTGATTCCTCAAGTGCTCTTTCATTTTCCATTGTATCCAGCTCTTACAGACACTCCTAATTCCCGCTTATAAGCAGGTTCAAGAGCTAATGCATGGACACCCAGGAGCAAACTTTCAAAACCACATTTGTTACCACCAGATCTCTTGGTATCAACGAAATAGGTGAGCAGTGAGAGGCAGTTTCTGGTTTCTCACTCATGCAAAACTCTTCTTCTTGCCAGTTTGTCAAGCAGTAGTGCTGCTGGTCACTTAACCTCACCATGGAGAAGAGTTTAGAGAAGCATCTGGAGGAGGATGCACTGACATGAGCACCAACTGAGGAAGCACCAACCAAAACGGAGCTTTCTGGAAACACGTGACACAACCAAAATGTCTCTCCATTTTTTGTCCCTGCCTACACAGAAACCACATTTAATGGTCAGGGCTCTAAACTTCGCCCTGGAGAGGCTGAACTATTACGAATCATCAACCTGGTACAGCCACTTTGGTTATACTTTGCATGGCATAAAGGGAAAGCTTAGCACTTTGTTCACCATGGAGCACCAGGAACAATGAAACCCTTATGGAGTGTGTGCAAGCGGCAGATAATGATTAGACTGACAAGGACTCACGCCTGAGCACCGACAAGAGAAACTGTCAGTGTGTAACCATCAACTGCGCTCACAACTCTGATTTTCTCCTGATAGTTCTGAGATCCCCAAATGGTAGCAAGAGGCAGAATTAACGAAATCTATCATTCGCTGGAAGGCTACTCCTTGATTAACCATCCATCAGGGTGTACAGACATCAGTATTGCTGTCCTCTCACAATGGCTAACTACTTGCACCTTGGAAGATGGAAGGGGCTTTGCAAAGGCAGCAGAAGCGCCCATCGGCAATCTCTAGGTAATAACCTACATGCTGGAGAAGGACATATGTACCTTGCTTGCCTGGATCCCTAAAACAACCTCTTTTTGTGGTGCAAGTGAAAGGGTTATTAAATCTTTCAGGTGGAGGGAAATGTTACAGAGACTAGCAGAGCAGCTAAGGTTTAGCCTATTTGAAACTGAGCCTGGGAGCTCAGACTGAGAACCAGCTGGCCGGAGAGGGAGCTGACAAATGTGTTCAGGCTGGGCAAATCCTTTTACTCCAGTGCTTAAACACCTAGGACATGGCACAAAAAAGGGCCTCTCACCTGCTGCATCCTCCTGGAGGAGGAATGAGCAACTGCCAAGAAATATGCCCTCTCAAAAGAAAAATATTAACTGTAGAAGCATAATAGCTTCACAGGAAGGCAGGGAAATGAGGGAGCCTGTGCCTAGGAATACTCCTTCAGCCACAGCAATTCAACCCCTGCAGAGGATGCTTCTACCCTGACAAGTCACTCCATCTAGCTGTAAGGTCAGGCACCAGAGACAAAGCCCACCCCCAGTGTGCAGCTAAGTACAGTCACTAACATCCGCAGGCGGAGAGCACGGAGCAGCAAGGCAGCAGGCTCTGCAGGGGAGAGGGATGAGGGGAAGACAGGCTGGGTCCACTGTCCCTCTTGAACCTCTGGGGAGGAGGGAGTAGGCAATATGCTGGGTGCAGCAGCAACCCCAGAGATGTAACACGGTCATGGTCTATTCCCTGTCTATACAACGAAGTGAACGACAGCTCAAGTGCAATACCACCAAAGAGCATCCCTTGTATAACCCTCTGAATTACTTCCTATCAAGTCAGCGGTTCTGTTCCCGTATTTTCCTGTGTTTCTAATGGAATTCAGCATCCCCAGCCATAAACTGCATCATGCTGGACTGCAAGCATACACCGTTTTCAGGAATACTGCTAGGAATGGTCACAAACAGTGCTTAGTGTTGGAAAGCTTGGCTACTCTGAGAAACCAAACGAGCAGAACAAAAAACACCCAACAACAACTGCAGCTATGTGGGAGAAAGCTCACGTGAACGGTGGGTGACACTACTGGAGGGAGATGTCCACAGAGAGTCTAAGCAGTCAGGAAAGGCTGGATGAGAATGGAGGAAAACAAGGTGACAACAATGATGAAATCAAGCTTCTCTTGCTAATAAGGAAAGAAGGAGAGACGGCAGCAAGGATGGGGAGAACATGAGAACAGGATCAAGGATCTGGAAGAAAGCTGTGAGATGAAAAAGAACATATTTTTGGCACGTGTCATGCAAACGGAGAAGAATTCATAGTCACAAAAATGCTGAAAGGGAGTTTGAGGTTACAGCGTCTGGGGCAAACTCCTATACCACGCTCCCACGGTGTAAATGCTCTGCCAGTTAAACACTGGAAGAGCTTGCTGAGGAAATGGTGGGCTCTACTCTCACCAGAGATTTTAAGAACATGGTAGGCAAACATCTGTTGTGAACAGGTAACAGCAATCCTGCCCGAGCAGAGAAAGAAGGGACAAAATTCCCTTCTGTCACTACCTGCTCCTTTTTCAAAGTTCAAGAACCCTAGCTTTATTCCAAATTCTGCAGAAGAATTTAGTCGTGGCCACAGCTGTAACCTCTGGGCTGCAATGTACTTGCAGGAGGGCAGCTAAAGACAAGCAAACCCAGGCGCCGGTCGCCGTGGTACTGCCAGGTACTCCCACACCTCTTTGCTCCACGGGGATGAAAATTCTCAGCACTGATGAACCACGTCCTCGTATCGTTCAGTACTCTTTAACACACACACACACACACATTTTACCGGCTCCAGCAGACAAGGGAGGCTCAGCCCACAGTCAGGTGAGCCTGCAGAGCCCCCCGAGCTGCCCCCCAGGCTCCGCAATGCCCCTCGCAAAGGGCAGTCCCGCGCCAAGCGCGTCTGCAGGCAGCCTGCCTCCCGCTGTATATTCAAACAGGCTGCAGCCGAAACAACCTCAGATTTATACTAGATTATAGGAATAGTTTATGAATTCATAGCACCGTATCACACTACTAAATCTATAAACTATGCAGGCAAAACTCCTGAGCAGCATAAGAGATTCTTGGGCTGAAGGGGAAACATTTCTAACGCAAGGAATCACATTAAGGCTTCCATGTACTTTAAAAATAACCATTTCCAACAGTAATATTTTAGAACACTTATTTACGGATTATCTTAATTCTGATTTTTTTTTATCACTGTAATGTAAAACCAGCAATAGCTTAACCCTTTCAAGTCTAGTAACTGAATTTTCTACAAGCTTACCACCACTGTTGTTTTTTAATACTCTTATGTTCAACAGAGGAGCAACTGGAAAGGAAAAAGCTCCTGCATTGAAGATATTTAGAGTAAAATTATGGCACAATCTTTGTTTAGGTTTATGTTACACATCCAGAAAACACTCAGAGCACTGCAGTTCTCTGAAAGATTTTGGTTTTTTGTTCTTAGGTTGACTTGTTGGCTACCACAGTAGTACCTGGGCTATTCTTCAAAATGATCATGGAGAGCTTTATGAAAAAATCAGTTTCTGAACTGCAGCTTTCTTAACTAATATGTTTTAAACCAGATGGCAGCAGAAAAACCCCAAAACCTTGATTCTCCCAGCCATTCCTTCTGTTTGAACCCCAGCAGCATCATTTCCCACCGAATCACGGTGGTGTGCTACACAACATGGTGCTGGCTGCCAACACCGCTCCCTGCGTGGCACTGGCGAAGCCCTGCAAGGCTGCTGCAGAGCAAAGAAAAATGGTGGCCGTCTACATGTGAAGAAAGCCATCCGTATCCATCCGTAGGAACCAGCACTGCCCACATGACTGCTTGTTTTTAAGGTTGCTACGGCATAATCTCTGTCTCTAGATCGATGCAGGTTTGCCTCAAACTGGAGTACCGCGACCTGGATGAAGAAGGGCAGCTTCCCGTGACAGTGACAGCAAAGGCTCGTCATCTGTGGCTGCCAGGACACGACTCCCTCCCACTCCTCCCTAAGGGCTCCCCTCTCGCAGTCCTCCCAGTCTTCCACAAAAGGCACAGCAGCATCCCAAAAATCTGCTTTTTGGGATTTTGTCAGAGCAGCCATCTTCTCCAAGCAGTATTTTCATGAGGCTACCTCAGGCCCTGTTTGCTACTCGGTGAAATTCCCAATATGACCCAGACCTATTTAATTTTTAGCACAGCAAAAAGACTAACACTGCAGTGCCCCAAAGTTCTGACCTGAGACTCGTGCTTATTATTCAATCAGGAAAAGAGGGTGAGCACGAGGATGGCTTATTCTCCAAGATGGAACTAAATCAGAACTATAACAAAATAGGGTGGGTTTTGTTGCGCATAAGAATCCATGGTAACAAACCCGCATAAATGGTCAGCGAAGGCAGATGAAAGTCAGAGTTGTCTAATTTAAGGTAATGCATTTTGTAGGGAATAATTTGAACCAATCATACACTTTCCTGGATTCTAAATTAACTGTAACCACTCGGGAAGGCACAGGACATAACTACCTAAGTAGATGTTTTCAGTGAGCTGCTCGGTGCAGGCACAGTCATAAAAGGAAACCTGCATTAGGAAGTGCATAGAAATGGATAGGGAACAATACAAAAATACATTATTCTAAAAAGGCATGAGAATTTCTAAGGCAAAATAATCTAATACCTGCATCAACCGTGACTTTGCCCTTGGACAACGGGGTTGACAAAACTCTAGAGAACTGTCTCCAAGAAAAGACTGAGCTGGGCGCTCCTATTTCATGTTTGCAGGAGAAACATTAGCTCAGCTGAACGTAAAACGGATAAATTCAAGCCAGCAAGTCTTTTGTTTTAATAGCCACACAACAGATAATTAACCTCTAGTCAGCGAGGTGCCCCAGAGCAGCAGCAGAAGCAGTACACTTGGAGAATCCCCTTACAGGACAACAGCTTAGGGCAGAAATGGCATTAATCAATGACCTCACTGTACTCTATACTATAATAGATGCATATTAATATTCATAGATTTTTAGGACTGAATGGTCCACTCTATCATCCAGTCTGACCTCCCTTCAGACACAGGACGTGATTCAGCCAGCTCCTCCACCCTCTGGTCCTTGTTAGGCTCTTCTCTGCTAGGTTAGAGGAGGCTGCTTTACCTGAACTAGCTGCCCGTTGTAACAGGGACCGTAAGCAGGGTGTAATGCAAATTTTGGCTCAGCAAGATCTGGCGATAAAGTACTGAGCTGAGATCTGAGTGTCAGGAAAGAAATAAACTCTACAGTTGCATCAAATAATCCCAGAGGCAGGAAACGGAAAACGCTCTCCTAGCGCCCGCAGCAGGTCAGGAAATCACATTTGTGGTCCTTCTCCAGACCCCTCACTTCAGGCTGTCACTGCACTTTCACAAGGCCACCCACAAATGCAGCGTGGGGCTTTCCATGACACAGGTCAGCAATATTTTCATGTTACAGATGATGGAATCACACCACTCCCCGTTAGCTAATGCTTTTGGAATGGCAGTATGTTCAAGCCATGATATGGGTTTTAATCAATTCTGAACCAAAAATACCCAGGAAACAAACAAAAACTCTAAAAAAAGATTATTCTCACCTCCTTGACACTGAAAGAAAAAAAGAGGATTTGTATTCCTAATTTTAATGGGTTCAGCTTTTGGGCGACCCCTTCCTGCAGAAGGTTAAGTCTCATGAACTGCATAGTTTAAATATGGCTCAATACAAGCATTAAGATCCACACAAAAGGGATCCTGTCGTAAAATAAGAACCTAAAGCTTATTCTTTTATTATTAAAAGTATCTAGTGTCCAACCATTTCTATCTTATTACAGGTTTTATGGAAATGAAGAGTAGCAATTCCTACTTGGATGCATCTTCCTTCAAACTGATAACCTCTGTGGCAGAAACTGTTAAAAAAAGAAGTCTGTTTCCCTGTTTAAGAGGTAAGCAGCAACTGAAGCCCCTCCAGCGAGCTCTGGGCAGGAGGGAAGAAAGAGGAAACCTCATCCCTGTATCACACCCCAGAGCTGCGGGGAACCTGAGCTCCAGGTGGGAATTTTGTCCCACCTCTGCCACCACGCCCCGCAGCACTGGGGATCCCGCACTGGGACAGCCAGAACTTTTAGCCCCTCGTTCAAGAACAAAAGCAGCCTGGTTTTCATTTGTCAAAGCAAATCTCCTGCCAAAGCAGCAGACACTGCATCCTCAGACATTAATGACAGCTGACAGATAAATGGAGAAGATGGGTACAGTGCTTTAAAATGCTGCTCTCCTCTGGTGCCTGAGCTCTAGGTCTGCCTGCCATTCCCTGAGCCACAGAGGGAGAACACCCCGCTGGACTCGGACAGGACACAAGTCCAGCAAAAGCACTTGGTGACTACAACGTACAACCAAGCAAGTTATCGCGCTGCTGCACTTCCTTTCCCTAAACGACAGTCTCTTCAATGAAAAACCAAATTTCAACTAGCACAGGCAAAATTCAGCTCAGAGGAGCCTGGAACAGATGAAGCCTGATCTCCAAAGTGGCAACTGAGCCCTGCTCATCAGGGCCCACCGTGCAGCGAGAGCCCCCTCCTCGTCACGCTGCTGCCACGGAAATGCTGAACTTTCTCTCCAGCTCATTAAACGCTGTTGTAAGGAGAGGGCTGCAGCACATACTGCCAGTTCAGGAATACATTACCAGCACTGGAATCCATTTTAATAAACAACCATCTGCCCTCAGAATTACAGATGCTCAGAAATGCAGCTCAAGTTAAAGGGCAACCACTTTGGCCAGAGATCCATGGCGTGGAGGTCAGTCTTGGCACTGTGGAGGGAGCAAACACCGGCAACGCCAAACAGCGGGGTTCCCACAGAAGCTGCAAGCTGGACAAGCTGAAGTATTTAAATAAACACGTATAGGATATGTGCATCGTGAAGTGGAGCTTGTACCTTATGTGGAGAGATCCCGAGCGTGAAACTTGTGTCCTCCTTCAGATCTCAGCAGGCCTGCTGAATTTTCTCTTACCGCTGTTGTGCAATGGAGTTCATCAAGATGGGAAAAAGCTTCAGTCCTGGAGGCAGCATGAGCAGAAACCCTTGACAGCATTAGGAAGTCTATAAATCCCATACTTTCCTAGCCAGAGCCTTCCATTACTTTTTTCTGTAACATTCGTTATAGTAAAAAATGTTGAGGTTTAATCTCTGAGCGTTCACTTCTCTGTTCAAGCTCCGTACAGACCCTCCTAAGGCTACAGGAGGAAGAAAAAGGACCTTCACATCTGTGACAGATGCTGGGTGGTTTCTTCAGTGGTGGCAGGAGTCAGCACAGGCAGGCAAGATGCTGCTGCCGCTCCATCGAGCCAGCGTGAGTCTGTACTCACAGGATCTCTGCTCCAGGCTTCAGGAAAGGGCAAGCGCGAGTCAGCTTAGGTTCCTGAGCAGGACCCCTACACAACTGAATAAACCCAGAAAACCCTAAGATGCCATGAAAGCCCACAGCCTATTTAAATTCTTTCCACCAACAGGAAACCTGGCATCGTTTTAAGGGGGAAAGACAGCAGGTAGAGTCTGTTCAGTGGCAGCACTCCTAAAGCCAGAACCCCACATTGCATTTTACCTATGCACTGTTGTGGATTATCAACTGTTTGGTGAGATTTCTCCCACTTTGGACAAGTCTGCAGCAAAAGAGGGCTCTGCCGAGAGTCATCGAGTACCCAGCACAGGGATGGCTTCACCTGGTCATGCTACTCGGGTGGGTAGGAGGCAGCCAACGCAGGCTTTGACTGCTTGATCAAAAGTGCCCTGGTTTACACAGAGGGCACAAGTAGTGAGTACAGGACATATTCAACAACACTTTCCAATAAAAACCCTTCACCAGCACAAACAGGGCTTTTGCAACTTTGGACTCTGGTAGCTAAACCTTCTTTTAAAAAAACACTGCAGTTTCAAACCATGTAGAGCTCTAGACTATATTAATAGCGTGAAATACTTCTTCAAAAAAGGAAAATCAAAGGAATAATATTCCATATGCCCTCGTTGCATGTGCTGGATGTGCTTTAAAAGTATAATTCCGTCATACTGATTCTTTTTGCAGCCACTAAATAATTTGTTTCAGGCTGAGACGTGCTGTGCTCGGTTTCAGCACATGGCATGCTGTAGACAGGTCATAAACATGTCCAAATCCCCAATTTCTGCAATCGTAGAGAGGATTTTGCAGTCCCTTCGTTTTCCATCTCCACTGTTCTCCACCTCCCCATCAAACACATCTCACAACGGAGCTCTATCGCAACCCACCAGGAGACTCGTCCCGGCCGTACTCCCTGCGTCATCTTTACAGCCACGTTCTGCAGTGCAGCCCACACCGGGGCTCTCCAGGCAGGAAGAGTCACAGTGCCAGGTCCAACTGCCATGTTCCCAAGCAGCCCAAGCCACCAGCACTATTTCTGGGAACCAAATAGCCTCTGTCCCACAAGCAACAGGAACTCGGGTTGAAGAACCAGCAGTAGAAAACTGAAAAACATGGATCAGGGACAGTTCCACTGGAAAGGAGAAAATTTAAGGCCAGTCATCCAAGCTAATTCCTTTCAGCTGACCTTACCGTCACATACGCACTTGTTGCACAAAGCCACTGCAGAAGTGGCCAGGACGGGCCTACGCTGGAGCCCAGCGCAGGCCCAGGGAGGCACAGCTGCCCTGCCAGGGAACTCCCCACCTCCCCTGCACACGCAGCCCCTCTCCCTCCCCCAAGCACAGAGACCATTAATGCTGACACCCGGGGGCTCCGGAGGGAATCAGATATTTAGCAAGATTATGCTATCTGCTAATCTGATTAGCCCCAGAGACTGCAGATAAACATAACAAAGAACAGCCGGACACCAGCTGTAAAACCCATCCAGTCAAGCAAATAGCACAGCTGCCCAGGGAAGCTCGGCATCTGGGACCTGTCGCGGGCAATGCTTTTAGGGGAATGACAGACTCACTGCTCCCACGTTAGACATGGGAAAATGTGTTAATCTGTTTACCTTAAATGGATTTAACCTCAATCTGAACAAGCGAGGCCTGACGGAGATATGTACGGCCAAGACATTCCGGCAGCGAAATGCAGGGAGCAGGAGACAGCAATCCCCGACAACGTTTACACAGGCTGGAAGGATCGGGCATGACACAGGTCAAACGAGAAACGGTAAGAGATTAAACAAGCACATTTATAATTAGGTGTAATGTTGACAGTCTTCTGCCCCTGAAACGATAATCGGCGCCCACATCTCATCCCTGCAGCCACCTTGCCGACCGTCTCTGCCGCCAGCCCCTTCCCAGCACAGGCACAGGGCTGGGGATGGATGAGGGAGGATTTAAAAAGGAAAAATATAAATCTATATTTATATAAATATACTTTATACGTGTATGTGTATATATCTGATTTATCAGAGAACCTACCATGCCTTCCTGAGAGGGAACGGGCTGCTGAAAGGAGAGACAAAAAAGCCGCCTGACTCCCTGGCCATACACGGGCTGCTACTTTTGCAAGCTCAGTAGGGAAGGCGAGGGCATTATTTAATGCGTCCACTTGACATTTTTAAACCCAGGAAAAACGAGAGAAACTTGCTCAAGGACTGCATTCATCACCGCCTGCCAATTACAGAAACAAAACTGATCAGTCAGCAGGACACAAGTGGCACCCCAAGTCAGCAGACCACCGCCGCCGGAGCGCAAGCGCGCACTCTCTGAAGCGTTCCTTCCCATCGATGGGCATTACGGATATATAGAAGCACAGAGCTCCCCAGGGACTCTGTGGTAAGCGCTGACCTCTCTTCCTAATTAGCAAACACTCTGCAGCAACCTCAACCTTCCCACAGCTCGCACTTGAACTTTTCACTATCACATCAGATTTCTATTTTTTTCCAAAATGGGCCCTAAGATTCCCCAAGACTGAATTTTTACAAACACTCATCTACACTAAGAGAATCAGCGCATCCCTCTCCGCTCAACAGGAAAGCGGAAAACCTTTATTTCAGGGTGACTCAAATGAGAGCAGAAATAAACCGGGGCCAGGTGTCTCCCGCACTGTCAGAGGCAAGGTCAGCCCCACGGCGTGACCATGAAACCCGGCGCCAGCAGCCAGCACAAGGCACAAGACCACCAAAGACAAGGATGCTCAGGGGGGCACCGAGCTCAACACTCAGCCCTTTATTTCACAACGTTGTTGGGATGCAGGACAAGAAACAACAGTGTTTGAGGCCATCTCAGGAATGTGGATATGCCGACAGCGTTAGAGGCTAAATGTGGAAAGCAGCTATCACTGGAACACAGACTGAGGAGGAGTTGGGGTCTAGCAGAGTTCAGCATAACAGAGACACCCAAAGGGAAAAGATAAAACAGTTCTAAAGAAATTGCTTAAAATATGCATTTTCTATTTTTATGGCAAACATCACTAGTTACTAGTATTCAAATGCAATTATGTAGAGGCTGATCTATAAATAATGCAAAGCCCAGAAAGGAGAGATCAACACTCATTTACAGCATACCGCATGCTGTACTGAATAATGTTATGCACCAGCTTTCACCATCCCCATAAAAAGGAAATACGGTGGAAAAGCTGATAAAGGAGAGAATGCTCTCCCATATCCTCCCTCCAAGAAGAAAGACAACATCTCAACCATGGTAACATTTAAGGTAGTTCTATTCTGTACCATTTTTGTAGATTGAAAGCGTTATTTCTGCATTTCCACCTCACCTGCTATTTTCACATGCATTTCCAGAACCTGCAAACACACAAACCAGGGAAATGCACCACCTCACACCCCGCTACAACATGCTCCCATTAGGTGCCACACAGAACCTCACAGCATCAACAAAGTTGTTTCCCAAATTTCTGATGTGAAGCGTCTTAGTGCACTGCACAAAGACTGAACAATTTCAGTCGGAAGGGACACGTGCAGGTCAGCTACCCTAACCTCCTCCTCAGAGAACCACTAACTTCAGAGGAGCGTTTGCAGTTTGATGTAGATAGCTCAGAACCTCGTCCTGATGAGCTTTGAGTTTCTCCACAAATGAAGATCCCCAAACCTCTCTTGTTCCCTGTTCCAACTGGGCACCGCTCCCACCATCAGAAAGTTTCCCTCTATAACCAACCGCATCACCCTGGTTGCAACCTGCAATTTTTGACTTGTTTGCCAGCGCGCACCTCTCGGAGGAGAAGCATTTCCATTATCCTCAGAAGATTTTTACTTCTTGATTGCAACTACTAAATTCTAAAACAGTTCTTTAATTTTTTTTTTTAAAGAATTTATTCAACTAATATCCTTACAGCAACAATACCTTCCCACACATCTTCTCTGCACAATCAGATTTATGCCATTTACATTGAAAACTAAGGTCTTTTTTCCCTACTTATAGCTCAGTTAGCTTTGTTATAATGCAGTTTATAAAATTACATTTAATGGAGAAGGGAGCAGGGAATTTGTTTATTTCTGAACTGTGATGGCTAATGGATGGGGTGGGAATAATGACAGGATATATATTATGTTATGGTCGAACAATACAAGGAGAGAATGCATGACCTGATCATTTTTATCCTTCATTAAATGGTCTATCGAGCTGCTTTTCTCCGTATCAGCTTTTAAAACAGAAAAAGCATAGCAAAAAATAACATATTACTTCAAATCGCAAGATTAGTCTTAATTAAAGCAAAAATTACTCATCTGTTTCTTAAATTCATTAGCAATAGCTGAAAACATTAAAAAAATAAGCAAATCATCATAAGGAGACTAACTGTAACTAGCCGTGGTAACTACCTTCCTCCATAACCGCCAAAGCATTTTAATTCCCATGTCTGGAAGGACAAACAGTGTCTGTGCCATGCTCAGCATACTTGCCAAGTCCTTCCTCCTTCCAGCCAGCCAAAGGTAGAGTGGGAAGCAGAATCCAGCTGGAGTGGACTCAGAGCTACTTCTGCTTTTAGAGGCTCATCTTGGCTTTTCCAAGAAGAAAACGGATCCGTATGAAGTGGGACCACTCAAACTGCCATTCCTGGGTTTTACTTACTTCCTTCAAGGAAGACAACAGATGGGACTACCATTGTTTTGCTCGTGTTTGAGACGGGGTAATACCACAGGCACATGCCTGGAGTGCTGCCAGGGGAAAAGGTAATGAGGGGAGAACTTCCCAAGGCCGCATGGAGGAGCGTACCCCACCATACAGTCCACGACAAAGGGAATCCCAAAAGAGAAGAGCAGCTCCTGAGGGTGATGGGTTCATAGAATCATAGAATCACAGAATGTTTTGGGTTGGAAGGGACCTTAAAGACCACCCAGTTCCAACCCCCCTGCCATGGGCAGGGACACCTTCCACTAGACCAGGTTGCTCCAAGCCTCATCCAGCCTGGCCTTGAACACTTCCAGGGATGGGGCATCCACAGCTTCTCTGGGCAACCTGTTCCAGTGCCTCACCACCCTCTCTGTGAAGAATTTCTCCCTGATATCTAATCTAAACCTCCCTGATTTCAATTTATACCCATTACCCCTTGTCCTATCACTACAGGCTCTTGTAGTAGGGTTGAACCAACATCTTCTGTTTGGAAGGTCACTGACACGTAAAAACCCACAGGAAATGAACAGGTTTTGCAGATTGAGACCCAACTGATATACATGCAAACTGTTGCCAACGTAAAGCAACACAGGACAGAAATAGGGGATAAGGAAGGAACGGGAAGGAAACCGGATTAGGCCCCTGGTCAAATGCTTGAACATTTTCATTTCCTGTAGGAAAAATGATTGATCCTGCCCATCGTTAGCTGATAACAGGCTGGCTATTACAGGTTTATGGAGGTTTCGAGGCAACTTTGATCCAGATCTCACATCCCATTAACAGAAACAATAAACTCCTCTCACTTTCATGAGACAACGCACAGAAATACAACTTACACCTAAAAATGAGACAGAGCTCCTTAATGAGTTAAAGTGCTGAAACATTAGTGATACATCAAAAACACACAAGTTGGCATTCCACAACTACAAAAGAACAAAAGTGGATTCCACTGGAAGAACATGATTTATGTTTATAGAAACCACCAAAACGGAGAGTTTCTTCCCTAAGAAGCTTCCCTATACTCAAGTTTCTTCTGTTTCTGCCAAGTATGCTCATATGGCAACTGAAAAAAACCCATTTGTGGCATTTGATTTCAGAAGTCCATATACGTAAAGTTTTCCCAAGACAGTGCTTAGATAAAAGTCCTTTTCTGTGGTTTAAGCAAGAGCACCGCTAGTCAAAGTAAAAACACGGAGCTGGCTGACGGGCAAAGCGCTGGCACTTTGAAGCACTGCAGAGGTCACTTCGTGGCAGAGAAATCTTGCTCCATAAGCTTTGATGTAGAGCAGCTCACAGAAATATCTTTGTTATTTCACCAAAGTGCATTGCTGCTGAAGCCACTTTCTTATCCAGTGTTAAATAAGCTGTTACTCTTCTTTAATATTAAAAAAAAGAAAAGATTAGTTTCTCTGTCAGCATTTCAGACGAACGTGCAACAGGCAGTACGGAAGGTCCTATCAGGGTCTAAACTGAGTTCACATTCATTAGTGCACCAGTGAACTCCAAACAAAAACAGTCAAACAGCACAAATTCAGCTTGAACTCATGCCTGCCACCGCACTAGCACAAACCCAGGGTAAGACACCCAGCTTTCAGAGATCAGGTAATGAGGTGGGGTGCAGAAGCTCACCTTTCCAACTCCACCTCCCTTTGCTGTAGACTTAAAAAGCCTTCCTCTTTATAATGCAAATGGTGTAATTTATACCTGCAGAAACACACACTGTAATCTTTCTTTTTACATGTCTCTCTAGTGAAGGTTAAATATTGGAGAAAGAGTCTTGGTTTGGTTTTAAAAAGATCCCCATAAAACAATTCCTGAAGAAAGCCACCGCAGTGGTTTGAATATCCTGAATGCTGAGTCGAGAAGGAAGAACATCTGCACACATTTTTATGGTCCACTCAAACCTTAAGTGCTTTCAAACATACAGCAGCTCCAGCACGGCTGTATTTAAAAGACACGTCCATAAACAGCCCACATCACAATCTTCTCAATTTATTTAAAATGCCCTCCGCTTACATTTACCTCATCCAGTTCCAGCAACAAACCCTTCAATTCCCCAGTCTCCCCACTCTTCCATGAGACCAAGAACAGTCGAAGAGCTCAAATTCAACCAAAACCCAGAATAACTTTGAAACGAGTGAGTTTTCTCTGCCCTCAGCGGACTGCAAGTACAGAGCCCCCCAACACCCGCCCATACTAGCCAGGATCCCCTTAAACCCTTCCGGCTCACTCGTGACTCTGTTCCTTTCCACTGTAGTCGTACAGCTGCAAATTCCCTCCTATAACATGACGCCCAACACAAGAACGGGAGAATTTTCGTGGGGAATGGAGGAAGTTGGTGGGGGAGCGCGACCAGCACCAGCTGCCCCTCCGCGCTCAGGGCACGCAGCTGCTCTCGTGGCATCCCTGGAATTCAGCTGGCGGGGGAAAAAACAACCAGCACTGCTTTTTTCTGAAATTTCGCCTCACCACTGTCCCTTGCCTGTGTAGTTCTGCCCAAATTCTTACATGTTTTGAACACTTCAGTGAAACAGTTTATTTTGCAGGAGTGCCCTTGTTTGCACCGCTCTCTTTGTTGCCATCTGTCAGCCTTCCTCGTTGAAGCTTCTTACAGGGGAAAACAGCAGTAATGGCAAAACGGCAGGAATTTAGGCAGCCAGCCACTCCCTCCTCCTGCCCTTAAAAGGTTCGTGCCTGTACGATTTTAATAGGGATCCCTTTTTGCTCCCGCACGGACACTGCACACAGCATCAGCCACATCCAGATGGTGCCAGTACTTCAATACCGCATTTTATGGTTTGGTTTTTTTCCCTCTAACCAGTGCAGGGCCTCTTCATTTTCCTCTTCCTTCTAATCACCCACCCAGACAGACATCCCCTGGCTGAGGCAAGAACAGGCAATATGGCGCAGTGACCCCAGCCGTTAAAGGGATTGCGCGGGGGAGTGCCCCATCCCCAGGGCGCACACAAACCTTAACGGGCAATTCCCATGCTGCGCGTACACGTGCTCAGAGGAGAATAAAGGAATTATGAGTGCGTGTGAGTTATCTCAAGTTTCTCTGCCAGCCCAGTATCAGGAAAACCCCCCTGCCTCCCTCTCCACATATCCGCGCGCCAGTCCCGCAGACCAGCCTCACACACCACTGTAGCACAGTCCAGCACAGCTCTCATGGGACCTTTTTCTTCTGTTTTGTTTTTTTTCCTAAGGATGGAAAGACCTTATGAGTAGGACTGCCTGCGCTACGTGTTTTCTGAAGTGCAAAGCACTTCACTTGAGCTATGAATCATCAACAGTGACAGGAGCAGAAACATCTTGTCATAAGCAACGAAGAAACTTCAAACTAAGTATCCCACCAAATAATTTACGGAGATTGCCAGTCAAGAGTACTTGCTTATAAATATCATTTATAATTTAAAAATTATTGCAGGGACAAAGTATAACTCCCCAAAGAAATTCCAAAACGTTAAATCACAGGAAGCAAAGGGGGAGGAGGAAGGTGAAGATGGAGACCAGCAGTCTCAAGCACCTCTTAGAGCTCAAAAATGCAAACATTTCTCACATACCTGTAAGGTGATCCATCTGCAAACAGGTTGAGGAAAGGTATTTAAATTGCCCCAGGCTGATGCAGCTTCTCCCTTCTCTTCACCCTTTTTGCAGCTTAAAAACTTGATGCTCACATCCCAGACTCGTGTTTTTTATCAAGTCTCAGAGCAGATAGCAGCTCTTCGTTGTTCCTCCTCAGAATTAACATTCACCCGGTGGCACACACCAAAGACAATTTGGAACTTTTTATAATCTCAAAAGTTACGTTCATTTGTCCCTTTAGTAAACACTCATGATGTAAACAAATCGGCACCATCTTCTGTGCTTGGGCTACATTTTATCACTTTCCTTTAAAATTTACTCCCTCTATAGATTTGCTCCCCTTTCGTGATCAGGGACATCTCCATGTCTTCTGGAATTTAAAACTCTGGGACACCAAAAACTGCTGTAACCATGAGATTTTTCACTCCCCGAGTCCCGCGTCCGATTCATTACATTCCTTCCAGCTTCTCCAGCAAGAAAAACTGGCACTTCTCACCACGAATGTCCTTCCCCACACCCAGACCATTCATCCCCCAAACCCTCTGTTTCATTCACGGAATGAAACAGGTGTCCCACACAAAAAGGAGCTGCTATTGCACGGTTCTCCAATCGCTCAAAACACACAATTAAACTTGAAATGTGTTGGTTTCCTTGATTTCACTGGAGCCAGCTTACACGTGATACTCGCCATTAAAATTAACTTTCCATAGCCATAATACCTTGCTGCCTCTAGCTATAATCCAAAACCAGAAGCTGATGTGCCGGCTACTTATTTCAGACCCAATAAAGTATTCCTCTGGTTTCTGAGCCCTTTCACCTGCTTTCAAATCTCTCCACAAAGAATGGATGTCTCAGTGCTGCTGGGTCTGGCCCCATCATCTCCTGGGAAAACAAAAACCAATCCCAGCCATGTATGGTCCTGGAACTTGAGTCCTTGTAAAAATGTTCTGTCTCGGGGAGAAATTTTGGTATTCTCTATCCCAAAGAAGCAATTTCCTTTTCTAGTAACAGGTCCAGGTGCAGCAGGCGTTAAAAGGCAGCAGAATAAATGATTTTAGGCATGTGCGGATGCGTGCAGACTGACCTTCTGGTACACGGCCTAACAAAGATCAGAAATCATCAAGCACCCTCCTACAAATCACTTAAAACCTGGCATGTATGCTTAGTAAAACGTGCAAGTGGCTTCAAAGTCCTCTATCAATACAGAGAAAAGCTGCATAAAAATTCTGAGCCTTCGAACGCACTAAGCATTTCCAAACACAGGAGGATGGGTACCAGGATTTGTTCAGGCACCCTCACTGCATCCCTTCTCGGGAAGCGCGACTTGGCTCGGTCAGTCGGCACGTAGCCGGCACAGGTCCCGGCCTTCAGCTCAGCACATCAAGGGTCAGTAAAACTAAACTGTATTTTTTTATTCCATCTATAAAAACACTGTTTTAACCCGGTGAAACCCAATGTATCCCCCCCGAGGGGCACCAGACAGCTCGGATCACAGGTTTCCCCAGCAGACTTCGGTGCTGGACGCAGCAGAGGCGGGAGGGGGGCGTGCAGGCCCTGCAGCGCAGCCCCCAGATGCACCACCAGCACGGACACCCACCCACCCAGAGGCGAAAGGCCTGTCCCACCACCACGGCCCACGGGCCCGGCTGGAGGCGCTGCCCGGCGGGGTTCCTACAAAAGGGCCGTCCCGGGTGACGGAGCTCGGCGGAGGGGAGCAGTGAACGTGTGAACGCACGCACAGGCTGGTAAATGGGATTCATTAATCAGGCTCCAACTGCTCCACTTCACTAGATGGGAGCTCTTTATAGACACTGCCTCATTTATTTATTTTTTAAATGCCTAGATTAGTTTAGTGTGAAGCTGTTGAGAGATACAATTTGTCTGAGCAGATGATCTATAGATCATTGAATGAGCACTAACCAGGCTCTCGCAGCCCACAGAAGAAACCCACCGTGCGCTCTCCCATGTCTGCAGCGCAGGAAAGATGAACCTTTTTTCCAAAAAATTCAGCCACACGCATGCCATACCCGGCAGCACGGAGGTCAAGGAGCTGGCACCTCTTATCACACCCAGCCCCGACTGCAGGCAGAGCAGCAGCCCCGGCTTATGAAGAGCAGGGCTCTCAAACCAGAGGGAAGCCAGCAAGTGATAACTAACCTGGCATTCAGCTGGGGGCAGGCATTTCTAACACAGCCTTTTCCGCTCGCATCTGTGAATATATGCATATTTAAAAAATAAATTATCTTTCATTCAGATTAGTTTCTAGAATATCTCTTCACTGAAGCAGATTTGTTCCTATGGTTGTAGCTACTTCTATTCTGGGACTTGGTATTGTCTTCCCGCTATTGCTGCAGAAAATGTTCAGCAGCTAATTGCACAGTCAAGTCCTTTCACATAATTTTCACTTTGACAAGAGTAATTAAAAAAGCTAAACGGCTTGAGAACCAATTGATTAGGTCTGCAAGCAAAGCTCTGTTTGAGCGATCCTGAGACGCACGTGCACAGAACAGCAAGCTTTCACAAAACCCAATTAGGAACATGCCCCTCAACGTTGACGATTCAGTGTCAGATTCTTGCAAGATCTCTTTTTTGCCCAATTCCTATCACACGATATATTCAGGTATGTGGTGTGCATATACCATGCTTGCAAGATCCAGGAAAACCAATCTCACAGAACAAGTTAAAGAATATTTTTGTTCCTATATTCGCATGCCAAACACTCTACATTTTCAAACGCACTCCAACACATCCCATCAAGGAACAGAACTACACAAAGCTATTTTGTCACTAAATTTGAAAGACTGTGAATACTGACAACTACATTTTTGCCACTTTCTATACCTGCACCACAGAAAAGACATTTCTCAGAGTAACCTGTCTGTAGACATGCTGGCTGTGATACGATGCTGAATCATCCATTTGCTTGCCTTAAAATTGCTCCGAGTACTCCATAGCAGGACTTCTAATATCATTACTTTTCAAACTATATAATTGAAGTTATAAAGGGCCACAAAATTACTACAGATGTACCAAAATAATGAACTTATGAACAGTAATGAAATGAAAAGTCTTGGAAGCCTGAGGTGATAGAGATGCTCCCTATAATTTTTTTTTAATAAAGCTAATAATTCTACTTTGAAAAGAGAAGTTGAAAGGGTTTTCTTTAAACCACTTCCTCCTCAATAAGTTTTGGCCAGTTACTGACTACATACTTGAAAACCATCACAAAATCTGCAAGGTTTAAAGCTAACGGGAACTTGGAGCAACTGCAAAGGAGAAACTCCCTCCGTGCATAGAGGAAAGCAGCCAAACACTGGACCCCTCCCAGTGCCACCCACGAGCAAGAAGGTGCTGGTGCCCTTCAAAGCCAACAGCTCTGGCCTCGGCATGCACACAGGGCGTTAGGTGCAGATTAGAGGACAGGTTCATGGCAGAGGTGACCAACACACACAAATAAATATTTGAATAAGACTTGTACGTCTTACGAGAGGTCGTGCGCTCTGCAGCAGCATCCCACGCCACTGCTCCAGGCACAACAATAGCCCAGGGACCCAAAACCAGTTTCTTTGGTACAGAAAGCCAAAGGCTGCCTTAACCCACCTGCACAAGTTAAATGCCAAATCTCTCAAGGAAAGTTGAAGACAAAGTGAACTGTGTCTTTACTTAAGTAGATATGCTGAAAAGCCACTGGAAGGTTTCACACACTCACAAATGTGATAATTTAGATGACAAATGTAACAAATTAAACCCAACTTGTTAGCTAATAGAATATTTAATTACATACTATGACAGATCATGAGGAGTTGGGAATTTAACCTATTATTTTCAGAATGCACAAAATGTTCCTGAGCATGAGGTTTTTTTAACGTCTCAGTGCTGTCCCCCTGCATCTCCCTCCACCTTACCTTGTTTATAGCTCTGTTCAGTAATAGTTTTTACTTGTTTCCTTGATGTCTTAATTTCCTGCAATAATACCTCTGCCATGAATAATTAAGCAACGCATTTGCTGCTCACTGAAAGCTGAACAAGTGCTATAAATCAGTTCTGGGACCCTCTGCCAGCACAGACACAATCAGTGATCTGCTAATGTAGGCGTTTCTTTTTGCAGGTGTGCTGTGGTTTAGACCCAGCGGCAACTCAGCACCACGCAGCCACCCGCTCACTCCGATCCCCAGTTGGATGGGGAGGAGGAAATATAAAGAAGGGCTGGTGGGTCGACACAAGGACAGGCAGGGATCACTCACCAATTACCATCACAGGCAAAACAGACTTGACTTGAAGAAAAAAATCAATTTAATTTGTTACCAACCAAATCAGAGTAGGATAATGAGAGATAAAACTAGATGTTGAAAACACCTTCCCCCATCCCTCCTTTCTTCCCAGACTCAGCTTTGCTCCCCATTTCTCTCCCTCCTCCCCCACAGCAGGACAGGGGACAGGGAATGGGGGTTGGGGTCAGTCCATCACAGGGTGTCTCTGCCGCTCCTTCCGCCTCAGGGGAGGATCCTCACACTCTGCCCTGGCTCCAGCCTGGGGTCCCTCCAACAGGAGACAGTCCTCCAGGAACTTCTCCAACGTGAGTCCTTCCCACGGGCTGCAGTTCTCCATGAACTGCTCCAGCGTGGGTCTACAGTCCTTCAGGAGCAGCCTGCTCCAGCGTGGGCTTCCCACGGGGTCAGAGCCTCCTTTGGGCATCCCCCTGCTCTGGTGTGGGGCCCTCCCCGGGCTGCAGGGGGTCTCTGCTCCCCCGTGACCCTCCATGGCTGCAGGGCACAGCCTGCCCTCTCACCACCAGCTGCAAGGGAACCTCTGCTCCGGCACCTCCTCCCGCCTTTCTGCACTGCCCTGGGTGCCTGCCTGGGTGTCTCTCACACCCCCTGGGTGTCTCTCACACCCCACTCCTCTCTCCGCTGCAGGTTTTCTTTGTTTTCCCATCTAAACTATGTTAATCACAGAGGCAATGACTGGCTTGGCCATGGCCAGGAGCAGTTCCAGCTTGGGGTGGGGAAGCTTCCTGCAGCTTCCACCCCTGTGGCCCCTTCCTGGCTACCAGAACTGGCCACACAAACCCAACACAAGGTGAGAGAAACAGAGCACAAAAACAGCCAAGGAGCTGGAGGGGCATTTCGGGAGAGCACTTGTCTGCATCTTCTCTTAAGCAGCAGGACTCCAAAGCCTGTTCTAGCATTTTCCTGGTGAGGGACAGAAAGCTTAAGTGTACTGTATTCTTCACATTTACTCATTTCTTACTTTTCTCACCTTGCTGGGTTGTCCCCTGATTCCCCTGCTCCACAGGTAGGAACAGGAGAGTAGAAGATAGCCTGAGCGTGCATCATTCCCTTCTCAGCAACAAAATGATGGGCTGCTGTGGTGCTTCGCTGTGTTTCCACCCGTTTTCTCCTGCTGCCTGTGGTTCAACACACGAATCAGGCTACAGGACAGTAGGGAAGCACTGAAGGATCATCTGTAGTCAGGCCCATTACACCCTCTGAAGGTTTATCTTGCTGATTCACATTCGCCCTCAGACAGCTGGGCATGCTGCATTTCTCACTTTTTTGGTATATGAAGACTGATGGAAGATAAGAAAGAACTACAAAAACAACAGCGATAACATTTTCCTACAACACTTCGACTCGCATGCATATCAGGGGAGAGGAACAATAAAACAACTTTCCATTACCAGAACAGCATCACCCTTTAATTGGAACGAGGTTTACAGTGCAATCGCTTTAAAGAAAGCTCAGCTGCGGAGTGTGCGAGCTTCTCCAGCTTGGCAGAGCGGGTACATTAGAAAACTAATCAAGCCCAGGTATCCAGCCAGGCCTAGGAAATGTCAGGGTGGCCATTAGGATTCCACATGTCTTAATTTGAGAATCTCCCCAATTCACTAGAAGGTGCAAAGCTTCAGAAATTTTTTTTTTAAAGGTCAAAATGCAGAACAGTTCATCATTAAATTTTCCTACAAAACACCCTCATGCAGAAACAAACCATGTAATGTTCCTGGTTTTAATTCTGTTGACAAAAGATTGTACATACTTTAAAAACGTAACGCTGAGCAGCTGTGCTGCCAGTCTGCAGAGTTTGCATATATAGCTGTGATATTACCATACTCTATTATTCATAACAGGCAACAGACTTCATTCTTGGTCTTGTGAAAAATAATTGCAGTTTGAAGCCAAAGCCTGACTGCAAAAAAAACCACCCCAACATAATGGCTGGAGTTTCCAGAATTCAGGAACTCATGTCATGGCCTGCATCTTGATTTAAATCAATTCATTAAAAAGACAAATTTCCTCTGATCTGTTTTTGTGAAAGCTTTCCAAGAAGTACATGGCTTTTATACGAAACCCAGGGAAGAAAAAGCTTAGGTGGGCAAATAGCATTTTCTTATCCAAAACACGCGCGCAATGAATTAACCATAGTCTTAACGTGAGGCACGAGACACTCCCATCTCAAACGGTCTTGGGACTCCACTCACCAGACAGAAGTCCATGGGTTGGTGCCTAGCTATTCACAGGAAGGATAACTACTGGAAGGAGAAGGAAAAGCACCTTAAACGTCTTCCTCTCCACTACCATTGACATTAAAAGCATTCTACACAAACACCAACTTGTAACACATTTTCCCTTTCGTATGCACAAATATGCATAAAGACTTCAGTCAGAAGGTCCTATAACACCTACAGCATCTTTGCAAGTGTCCCCCAAAGCATTTTTAGCTGCCAGAAGCCATTTCAATGCATCCCGCGAGGGCGGCGGGTCCACACTGCTCCAGAGAGCAAGCAGCATCGCTCTCCTGGAGCGGTCTGACAGGGAAATCCTCTCTGCTGCAGCCCGCGGCATTACACGGTCCGGCACAACCGCGTCTACTTCATCAGAAATCCACGGCCATCGCTGCAGAACGGCAGAGACACTCGGCGCTGCAACGGAGACAGGCTTTTGTGCATGGCGGCAGCAAGCGCCGTGCACCCCAGAACTCCTGCCCTGGTGCAGCCTGGTCAGCAAAGCTCCTGCAACTGGGAAGTTCAGACACAGACCTCCGTGTACACACACACGGCGTGGTGAAGTCTCAGGGCAGACAGCCACCGACAGAGAAATACGTAACACATGGAGAGGAAAAACCAAACCCAGAAGTGCCTGTTACACTCTGCAGAGCGGAATTAACCTATGGCTTCAGAAGATGAACTACACATCGTAACAGGCAGCTGAAAGGCCTCCAGTCAGGGCACAGATGTGGGCAAAGGGACAGCAAGCCTTTGAGGGTTCACGGGGAAACTACATATAGAGGATGTTTGTAAGTCTCATGTTGTTAATGGCACAGTCTTTCCTGTATTCTCCCCATCAGCTCCTTTCAAGGAGAGCTAGAAAGTCAGGAAGAGCACTGAGCACGACTGAGGGCCTGGAAGACACTTTCACAAAAAGTCAGATGGAAGAGGGTGACTGTCACTTGAGAGGAAGATGAAAAAGGACAGGATAAAAATATCAGAGTATCAGGCAACCTAGAGAAGACAGAATCTGTACCTTCCTGGATCACAAATGAAGACAAAGAAACATTCCCTTTAAGAACTAACACTGGCAATTCAAAACCTGCATGAGGGAACAACTTCTGTTTGTGTATGAGATTCCAGAAATTCCTCTGGAAACTCAAGTCAGTGCTCAACAATCCTTCATGCCAGCAGGCATTGTTTAGTGCCTGACCTGAACTTCCCAGCTGCGGTTTGAGCATGTTATTTCCTCTCCTCACACTGGATGGGGTGGACTGATTCCTCCTCCATTAGTCCTTCCATTCTGGCAGTGGGATGCTCAAGTTGAGATGCCAGTTCATTGTAGGCCTTATCAATGTGAGCAGAGTATCTATTAGACTATAGTCTATAGACTATAGACTATCATAATAGACTATCTATTATGTCTTCAGGATGGTGCTCCTCATTTCTTCACATCGATGTGATGCCTGTCCCTCTCAAAACAGCATGGCATCGACGAGTCCTGTATGGCTTCTGATCCATTAGCACTGCAAGACCTTTTCTGTACCGCAGCTGCCTAGGCAGTTGTCTCTCATTCTGTATTTATGTAGCTGATTACTCCTATTTTCAAACATCTACCCACATTTCTCCTTATTGACACGCATCCTTTCAGACAGTTTCTCCAATTTGTAAAGATCATTTTGAATTCTAATGGTGTCCTCCAACATGCTTACAGCTCTTCCCAGCTTGTTGTTGCCTGCAAATTTAATAAGCATGTTCTCTATTCTATCAGAGAGATCATTACTGCAAATGCTGAATGCTACCAAACTGCCAAATACCCACCCTATGAGCAGATGTTTCACAAGAAAAAGTCTCATGAGGGAGCACTGAAAGCTTTACTAAAGATAAATGACATCTACTCTTTCTCCATTCACAAAGCCTGTTATCCTGTCATTAAAGGAAATTAGATTGATCTGACCTTGACAAATCTATGTTGGGCATTATTCCTTTGCCCATGTGGATATAACAATATTTAGAGTTGTTGCAATTCATAATGCTTTACAGAAGCAGTAACACAAGTCCAGCTTCTTACAGCAATTTCCAATTTTACATAGGAAATGGGAACTAATTTGGGTGATGTGAGAAAAGGCAGGAGTATGGGATCTTCTTTTTTGCACCTCCCTAAAACTTGTAGCATGTTGGCCATCGTTGAAGGCTTATGGCAATTCTGGGATAAATGAACCTTGAGTCTGACGCAGTCCAGCAATGACTGTAACACCAAATAACTCATCGTCTCTTCTACAATTTGACATAAAGCCAGAAAACACCATGGGTATACTGCATATTACTCTTCATATGTTAAGTGTTGTTTCCTAAATTCCTCAAAATTACACAGGGAAGTGTTCTCACACAACATACTACAGATTAAAGACAATACCAAAGATTTAGCTAAACTTGCCGGACAGAAATGTGCTCTATCTGCCAGAGAAGGCTGCGCGTCCAATTGAAAAGACATTAAGCAGCGCATAGATGCTGACTGAACAATACATATTCCCTGGGTTCTCTCTTAACGTGTAAAAAACCCCAAAAATCGTACTCTGTTCCTAGAATAAAGGGACACAACTCTGCAGCCTCAGGGAGAGGCATGTATCTTAGCATTTGAGGAAAAAAACCCCAACTTGGGCAGTTATATATGTTAAATGTTTCATGCATTTACTACGGCAGAATCAAGGTTCAACAGGCGTCGTCAAGAAAGACAAGTCCAATCCCTTGCAGTTTACAGTACATCCACAGAGCACCTTCAACCAAAACACCCCTCTACTTGCACAATCTCCTCAAGAAACAGTCTAACTCCATGGCATCACTGTGAATTAACTCCCTCTGCCCACGTTCCGGGCTACGCACTGTAGGATCTGGAGGACTGCCTCTGCTGTGCACCTCTGAGCCTTCGAAGGGCTGCAATCAGAGCAGCTCTGGCCACGTTCACAGAACGAATATACGGGCAATTTAGTTACAAGCTGAGACAGCGGCCTTTACTCACATGCACTTAATGATTTATCATGAACTCCCCTTTATATTATTTGGCATCTTATTTTTCTGTGGGTCACTCCCACAAGTCCAGTTCCATTTACTCTTGACCGCTGAAGCGCTTCTGTAGTAACATCAAATGTTTTTGCAGTCATTTTAGACTTGAGACCCATGAATAACACCACAGTTTGCTTTACAGGGCACAAAAGTCCACTCTCTTTTATTTTTAAGAGCATCAAAAACCAATTTTTGCAGAAAGATCCAAAAACCAAATGTCCAACCCATAAAATACAGCCCCCGACTTGAACTTTGGCTGCAGACCAAGCAGGGCACATTTCAGCCGTGAAACAAACTTGGAAAAAGCTGAAAACCACAGGTTATAACTAAAGAACTTTGTGTAATCCCTGATAAACTGCACGTAATGGAGCATTAAAAAGTACCTTGGAAGTCTACACTCAGCATGTATAATCGGCAAGTCAACAGCCAGAAGCACTACCTGTTGCACCAAATGGGAGCAAAGGGAGTCTTTCCAGCTCTTGGGCTACCCTCCTCATCCTCACAAGAGCCATACTAAACTCTCTGCAGTCAGCATGCCAAGAATGAGAAAACTGTCTCTGGACAAGGCATCCCAGTCCTTTGCATGGGATATGAAAGGATTTTCTGTTTTCCTCTTCAAATTTTACTCATTCCCCCTGCTAGCACGCCCCTATTTATTAAATGCCTATAAATCAAATGTGGTGAGCACGAGTTCACTTCTCTAAGGTTGCAGCCTGAAACTACTGAACGTTTCTGTTTTACACTAAGCAGGATTAAAATACATAGTCATCTTCACCTTATCAGTATTTTAACTGGTTTTGGCATTTCACAAGATTTTCACCGCTCATCATTCAGTTCTTCAATGAATCTTCCCTCTTGTAAATTAAACACTGTGTAAGTACAACACATCTACAGTCTTCTCCCTTGAAGCTGTGCTTCTTCTCACATACAGAGATCAAAATGCTCCCTGAAACCAATGCATGGCAGCTCTCACATTTCTCTCAGAAGGCAGAGCTTCAGTTTCAAGTCTGAAAAACCAGGGAAGCACCATCTCTGCCTTACGCACGGCCCCAGGACGAAAGCAGGAGCTTGGCCACGTGCTCACGTCTCCCACCCGGACAAACCACCAACCGGGTTTGACAGGCAGGTGAAAACAAACCGTCCTACCTGGCAGCCACAGTTGTGCTGATGCCACCACCCAAAATGGTTATTACAGAAGGAGTTTTTCAGGGGCAAAAGACCTACCTGAGTAAAGTATTTCCTGGCCTCTTTAAAACTCCTTTTTCGAAACAAACTTTATCAGAAGTAACATGACAGTTGCATTAACAGTTGAAGTGAATTTGGCTAAAAATAAATCCAGAGAAAACACACAGGTGTCCTACACTCTGATACCTAAGTACGGATGCTCAAGAGTCATTATCTTCTCGTCCACGCATGGCAATTAACTTGCAAGGGCTTTTATCACTCACCCTTGAGGTGAACCAACAAAGACTTCAGATGTAGACAGAGTTTATAATAAAAATAATAGATGGAAAGCAGCAAAAGCAAGCAAGAAGGATTCCCTGAGTGCAGTCTTCCTGTTAAATCTGCAGTATTAACCAGTGCCAACAGTGGCCTGATAATGGTCCTTTCTATGAGACGATGGCTCCTTCCAGAGCACCCAGTATCATCTCAAGTACAATAACCACATGTAGTAGCAGAGACAAACCAAGTCCAAGCCTCTTCCTGAAATGCTGATGTTATGCAGCGCATCAACTCAGAACAGTCACCACTGGTGCCATGAAATGCTGTAGGAAAACAGTGGCATTTCCATTTGCTTTAGGTTTTGACCACATCCTATCTACATGTCTCAATCCAATTGAACAAAATATATTCCTAGAATCCGTGTTGTTAAATACTGAACTAAAAAAAATGAAATAATGAGTAATACATGCAATGAAGGGCCATCTAAAAAGGACAGCAGGACTTCAAGTTCATTCCAGCCTGTAATACATAAAGTGGAACATATTCTGCAATATTTCTTCTTAATACCATGTTACTGCACCTTATTTTGAAGGCTTAATGTTATGATTCATCAGAGAAAGCCCAAACGTAACTGACATTCAGGGCAAGGTCTAGCATTGCAGGCTACAAATGCAAAGCTATAAAATATGCTTCGGTCTAATTCAGTAATCATATGTCAGTAAAGTGTGCAAGGCAAAAGACATTTCTATGACTTAAAACTTTCAGAAAGCACCCTACGGTGTTTTCACACCAACAAAATGAATAAGATTCGTTTTTGGCACAGACAAAGCCCTGGTTCTCATGAGGGGCTAAATACAGCGTTCAATTAAAAGTACACCACTGCTTCCCAGCTACCGATACATAAGGATCGACATCTTACCAGTGAAAAAGCATCCATGAACAGATGCTTCCCCATTCCTCCTTTTTAAACCAAACATGTTCACCATCAAAAAAGATTGACTAACATTCTGAGCAAACAAATTTCATACTCTTGGTTGTTCAGAAAAACGAGCTTGATCGTCTCATATTACAGTATCATTCTGAAGCAACAATATAACAAACAGACAATCAAATGAAAAAGAAAACCAGCATCCCTGTTACCACTTCATTGCTTTTCACAACTGCACAGCTACAACACTGAAAGCTCCAGCAGACCTCATGCTTTTCCCCAGTCTGACGTCACTACTACTAGTAGCAAGCAGCAGCACAACAAACCATGTTACGTTATCAGTTTCCTGGCACTCCTTTCCACCTGGGAAGAACGTTACCATCACTACTATAAGATAATTTAAATAACTCCTTAAAGCACTCACAGCAGCCTCCGCAGATTGTCACAACGGGTTAACATCTGGGAATAAATGCAACTAACTTGCAACTAGATCTGGAAAGTGAAGGGTAAGCTTTACCAAGACTGGTAGTCAGCTAGTAACAGCAAGGGAAAATTGCCTGTACAGAATTCCCTGGGTGACTGGATGAGCTGGGATCCAGAAAAATGCACTGTAATGTACTTAAAGGCAGATATTCATGAGCAAAAACCCAAGTCACACTAATGAACTGGGAGCTTGCATCCTGAGAATCAGAGGCCCAGAAAGGGATTCAAAGGTGACTGTGCCAGACTGTGTTCCCGGCTCAAGGTTATTGGCACAAGGGCTGAAGTGCCATTGTGCTGTGGCAAGACGTGGCCACTTCCCTTCTTGGTCCTGCTCCCTTGTCTTTAAGAGGCATATTGAAAAGTCTGGAAGATCAGTGAAGAACTATAAAAATTACCTCTGATCAGAAAAATCAACGCCAACCCATTTTTCCACAACAAAAAGACAAGCTCAAAGTTTGTCCTAACTCCTACACTCTTGCATTAAATAGCAGGAGTCTCCAGCCTAGCTGACACAGGTTACAGCATCAAGTGTCTGAACCCAAAAAATGCGTAAATGAAGCTTGAAATAAATACAGATTTGTAGAAGTAATGATTACTTGCCATTTTTACAGATCACATAGGAGACGGGTAAATTCTCTGCCATTTAGTCTTCAAATCGTGATTTGATAGCCTCCTAAAAGCTAAGTGCTAGCTCATCCACAGCTGTTAAAAGTAGATGCAGAAATTACCAGCTGGAATTATACAGCCTGCGCTGTGCAGGTCAGAGCGGAAGGCTGCGCTGATCTGATTTCTGGCCTTAAAAATCTATGAATCTACACTGAATATAAAATTTTAAGCGGGTAGTTTTACTGGTTTTCTGTATCACCAAACCAATAAGCACACTCTCTCTCCAAAAAAAAGTGTATTAAATATATCAGCCCCTCAACATCTGCCACTGTGCCAGATAACTTACACGGACACTTAAATATAGGAACTCCCTTGCAAAGGCAAGGGACTAACTCCGGCTACAGAGCGGAGCCTGAATGACGCGAGCGGCACGCGGCACCGCTCAGCCCCGGGCACTAAGTGGGTAAAACAAGGAGCCATGGTGCAGGGGCAAAAGTCATCACTGCTCTGGCTCAGGAGCCACCGCTCACCGAGGGCGAGAAGACGACGCCAGGAAGGGATCACTGTATATTTACATTATATTATATGCCCTTACGTTCTCCATAGGTCTTGGTACTGACCACTGCTGGATAAGGGATCTGGGCCTAGGGGCACCTTTGACCGAGCAGCTCATGTTGATTGATGAGTGATGTTGCTTTTAACAATAAATAAATGACAAACGAATGCTGTGACCTGTTGAAGTAGCTACCCAAACAAATTCACAGGACTCCTGCCAGTGCTGGAGCTAAAAGGGGCATGGCTATAAGGGCAGAGAAAGATCTGACAGCCGTTCTCAGCACGGTGTTTGTTCTCACAGCATTCCTCCCACCTTGATACCTGCAACGCTCAGTTACAAGCAGGCTGCATCTAGA
>NW_010251980.1:111526-137933 GCF_000690775.1 Eurypyga helias | reverse complement strand
AGGAAAAGCGTTGAATCCATTCATACCTATAGATATATATATGATGAGCAAGGACACCAAAAATAAAGCTGCACAATAACTGTGGTTAATATTTCAACCTGTTCCTTACTGATGCAACCCCAATGCCTCAGGGACAGGGGTTTTCCTAAACAACATTTTACATGTTCTTTTCACTGATGGCATTTGTCAAGCTAGTCAAGGTGGAATTTTAGAAAATTAGTATTTACCTGTGCTGCAATACCTGGATCTGATGGTACCAATTACATGTAATTGCTACGTGAGGTGTTTGGGGACAGGCATGCAAACAAAGAGACCAGGAAACAGAAACAGACGCAAAGCAGCCTCAGGTCCAGCTTTTGGGATTGGACCCTCTTCTCAGCTCTGCAAAGCGGTTGTTTTCCAGGGCACAACAGCAAGTCTGTCCCACAAGGTGACCCAGAGCAGCTGTATTTGGAGCTGAGCTGTGGCTGAGGCATCACTCAGGTTATGGAGCAAAGGCGGCAGAGACAAAACCTGCCACGCTACCCCTGGGTCCCAGGAACACAGAACACTAACTGCAGAGCTGGGGTACAAGGGGAACAGAGTGCCACAGCAAACACTCCAGTGCTCTTCTGTCCAAAACCTCCAGACGGCACTTCAAGCGCAATGCAAAATCCATGGCAAAAAAAGCTCACCTGGAGTCACGTGCCTAGAAAGGGCGTCAGTACTCTTCCACTCCTCAAACTTCCCCAGTATCAACATCTCACCTTCCTGTTTTCTTTTTTAATGTGTCTCCTCAACCCAATTAGCATCCAAGAAATATGGTTGAGGGTAAAAAAAATACCCGTATGACAAACACACCTTTTGGCTATAAAGCAACTGTCACTTACAAGGGGCAGGGCAGCCTTGGAACACTTCACTTGGGGTCCCTGCTCACGGAAGGTGGTGAGATCCAGGGACCTGCCTTCATCAGCACCAGCTCACTGCTGCAAGCTTCCCCACCCCTCCAGGAAAAGCCAGGCTTGCTCTATACTTAGAAACAAGAAGGTGCAAATTGTTTGTTTACCACGTATCATTTCACAGGTAGTTGGCCTAATACTGCCTTAGTTCCTTCCATCTACAAGGTCACTTTTGAAGTGGTTTTCTTCCTTAAGCCCTTTAAAATTCTGTGCAAGACAGACCAAGGTATATTTCAGTTAGAAAAGACTTTAGATGGGTCACCTAGTCTCTTCCTTTGGTTAATGGAAGCTGTGCCCAGGATTTCAAAAACAAAGCCTAATTTTTAAAAAAACCAACAACAAAACACATTGCTGATGACTTCTGATGACAGTATTGATTTTTTTCCTGTTTTCTCTGCATTTTGTTTTGAGAGGGTATTTTTTGTTGGGTTTGGGGGTTTTATTTATTTATTTATTTTATTAGAGTAAATTACCTATTTCCAAAAGCAGGAAAAGAGCATCTTTCAGCTGACAATTGAACTGATCATTAAGTGAAATCTGCAAAGCCATTTCTCCCATGCACAATCAAAAGCTGACAGACAGGGCAGCACAGAGTGCATAAAAAAAAATCCAAAACCACAAGCAAGGGAGAAAGTGTAAAACAGCCATCCTGAATCAGCTCCGAGCTGCTCTAATGGAATTAGGGTCACCCTGACAGAAACAGAGCCAGATCACAGAGAAAATTTAATAATTTCTTACTGCAGTCAGTAAAAGCCAGGGAGGATTTGAAAGTGCTTTCTGCCAAATTAGGATTCCTGTACCCACTGTTCCTGCCCACGTGCCCCTGCCCGCTTACCTTCTCCTCCCAGCACCCACCAGAGCATCCGGGAAGCCACCGCTCCCATCCTCCTGGCAGGAGGCACCCCGCAAGCCCCTCTTTTTCTGACACTGCCACACGTTTAACCTTTGGATGCCACTCCAATTCTTCAGCGTTGACATTACTCACAGCTCCTGTAAACTCAATTCCAGGAGAGGCATCGTGCCGCACGCCTGGTGCTAATTCCACTAAGCAATACATATTCAATCTGTTTTATCTCAGGCGTTAACGTGTAGCTATCTGCCAGCTGCCTAATTGTCAGGGAGCTACACAGCCATGCTGAAATGTGTTGCGACAACAGCAGCTCCAAAGAGCAGGCGGGGAAGGTAGGGAAGCCCCGGCTGTGTGTGCCACCAAACGTGGCAGCCTGCTGCCAGGGATGCAGCACAGCCCGTCTTCCCTGTCCTCGATCCTCAGTTCCTACAGTGATTTTGCGGGCTGACTTCAGGAATTCGAACACAGGGATAACCCTGCTCCCGCTGTCACGCTGCTTTCAAGTGGGGAAATGTAACAGTGCTTTGCAGATACAGAGCTTACCCACCCCTCCACTGCCTCCAGCAGCGCTGCAATGGGGAGAAGGAAGGATCACAGTGAAATGCCAGAACAGCCACATGACATCAGGAATCCACGTAAATAAATAGTCTTTGACTGGAGCCAACAGGATGCTTAGGGGACCAAGAAAACTGAAGAGGGTGCATACGTGGTGCTCCTTTCAGAGCATCCCTCTCCAGCTGTCACAGTAAGCTCCACCTCGTATCAGACCCTCCCCTTGCCCTTCACTGCTGCACTGAACCGGGATTCCCCAGTGCCGTATTCACCTCCGCCTTGCCCGCCCGCATCACCAACGGCACGACATGAAACATGCGGGGTTTGGGGATGATTTTCACCCCTGCAGAGGCGCAGAGCAGGCCCTTTCACACAGGTCTCTGCCACTGAGAGTCTTGACAAGATTCAGTGGGGTAGGATGATAAAGAAGCTGCAAGTTGCTAAAATACACAGAGCAATACTTTCCATCCCAGGAAACCCTCAGTTAATCTGTGGTGGCTGTGGGGGTTAAAAGGTCACTGTCCTCCAGATCTGCATTCCAGATTAGGAAAAAGGAATTCAGAGTAAAGCTGTGCCAGAGAAAAAGGCGTACGTACAGATACACTTGCCTCTCAACACAGAAGCATTGCACATCTGAGACACCAATATTTGGATCTGGGCCTGTGAAACAGAGCCAATTTTGTTAAGTGTAAGCATGTGGATGTATTCCACAAAATTAGCAAACCATGGCTACTGCAAGTAATCCTTCAGCCAAGAACTGTCCTAGGCCACCTCAAGCTCCACCAGCTTCTGCCTACCTGATGGAGTGAGGCTTCTCTCCTTTGCAGAGGCCAGGATAAAGACAATGAACCCTGGTGAATTCTTATACACCTCAGAACATGAAACATACACTTCTCGGTGCCAGACTCCAAAATGGGCTGCAATGTGTAGACATGAAGTGATCTGAATAAGCATCTTCCAGCAGCCAGAGAAGAAAGCTGAGGAAGGAAACAGCTGCTGTCCCCAGTTTAACTGGGCAGCTCAAACTCAGACTACACTCTAATCCGCTGCCTTTGCAAGTAATCCCTAGTGACGACAAAAATAGTGAATTGCATCTTTCTTCATATCCCCCCTTCACTTTTCTCTCCAGCTTCTCTAAATTTACTCCTTCCCCTTTATTCAACGACATTTAGGACCCCCAGTGCATTTGCTCCATTCAGCCAGGCTCCTACCAGCATGAATCAAGATCTCCTTCCACACACAAATAAAATCACAATAAAATTACATCTTAATTATAAAAGGTGGTGATTAAAGCTGGAGTGAGAAGCAGATGGTTGGTGGCAGCTCAGGAGGTATATCAGAGTCACCTCAAACGTCCCAGGAGCCCTGGGCACTTTTAAAAGCACGGAGTATTCACAACTGCCAAAGAGTCTGCCATGAACATGCCAACTCTGAAAATCTGGTTACTGGTAAAAGAAAAGGGAGGGGGGCTGCACAAATACTTGGGGATAGCCTAGCAAACACATGCCAGTTATGAAAACCAAGACTATGCAAAGAACCCACAAGGTTTCCTGCATTCTGCATAACTCATTTGATGGGGAATTCCTACTTTGAGGTATTTGCAGTAGTCCGCCATCAGCCAAGTTTCTCCCCCTCTGTTCGCAATGGTCTTTTGTGCCCAGCTTTCTCCTTGGCCTGGATGGGGCTGATCCAAGCTAGTCCCAGTGGTGCTCTAAGACTATCAGGACAACAGGCGTGGACACAACAGCCTAAAGCAAAACCGCAAGGAAAAGTCCGACTCCAGTTCTACTGCCATACAGGTGTAGGAGAGCTACACCAAGAGGTAAAAACTCGCATCCTTTCCCAACAGCTCAGACACCTGCTGACTCAGGAGAGATGTCTGAGTACTACACAAATGACAAGAGCTAGTAAAAGAACAAGGAAAATAAAGTAACAGGGATTACCGCGACCCCAATACTTCTCTCTTCTTCCGCCCCCAATTTTCTTCACTCATCTGTACATGTTAGAAATCAAACTGTCAGGTTTTGATCTTGCAGCTACTACAGAAGCTCTCCCCGTGTTTGAATAAATTTTGTCAGCCTTTTTAGTTCTACTTGTGCCCCTTCGCATACATAATGTTTATCTGCATTACGCACACTGGAAAATAAGAGATTGGGGGGTTATCCCTTAGTCTTCAGTGTTTCCACTACAAACCAAGAAAGTTAATATTTGTTGAAAGAGAATTCACAAGGTATTCAAGCTTTCCAATACTGAATGTTACTTACTGTCCGCTCCTGCTAAAGGCAGCATCAAGCAGCAGAGGATGGCTGCTGGCACAGTGAGTACTGGGACGCAGAAGTTAGGCACCATATTCCAAAGTAGAGCAAGTCCTCTTCAGTCTGAGCCAAGCGGTCAGTACATCCAGTCTTACAGACACAGACCTACTCCTGCAAACCAAAAGAAGAAAAGGACAATGATCAAATATGACACGCAGATTAACTGCCGATAAACCAAACAAATTACACTGTAAAGACATAATTACAGATAGTTTTACAGTGAAATTTAACTATCTTTCCTGCTTGAGCAGTAGAGCTCCATACAGATGCCCCTACATCCAGTAAGCTGTTTTTACGGGTCATGAGGCATGAACGTATGGCTACCTCCAAGTTTACCTTCATGTCCAGCTTCTATTATGGCCTATTAATAAATCCTTTACGTGTTCCTATTCACATTTGTACAAGAAACAGTCTTAATTAAGCTCATGTAGCTCCTCCTCATCCATTTGCCTGACAGAGACGTGCTTGCTTGCATACGTAGGGTGGTTTGCGGTCAATGGCACGCCGCTTGGCCCATCCAGCTGGGCTGGTGTACACCACACGAGTCTCAACAGGTCCAAGCAGGAGACACAGAAGCTGCAGTGAATCAGCTGTCAGTTCACAGGGCTACCAGAGCCCCAGGAGAAGGTTAATAAGAAGTGTCTATAAAGAGAAGCTTTACCCAAAGCAAACAGCTAAGCTTCAACCTCCCAAACATGGAAAGGAGGACTTGTCTAAAAGGATTGAGGAAGGGATATTCCTTCTCAAACACAAAGTAAATTATCTTGAAAATTTGCTTAATTTGGGCACCTACTGGGATATAGAAATACAGAAAATACCTTGAGACCCAACCAAAAAAGACAGGTATTTAAAAAGAATGCAATTACTGCGTATCTACCATCTTTTCATGAGAATATACTCATTTTACTTTAAGGTAAATTCCACAGTCTGCCTGTTGAGACAGATTTCCAAGGAGCTAGCATAGCAATCCCCGTTCCCTCAAAGTGACAAGGGGAGAGGGGGTCACTCTCTCAGTGCTGGGCATCTCCTCACAAGCTCAGGGGTCACCCAAAAGGCAGTGGAGATTCTCCTTCGACCAATCTGCAAGAGGTACCGAAAGTCGGCCAAGTGAGAACCTCTCTCGCTGGCAGATGCCAGCCCGAGATTCAGCAGCCTGCAGAGGGCAAAAGGGAAATTACTTGAGACCTGAGACTTCAACAGTGCCTCGGTGAAGTGAGGTACCCGGTGGTATGCACCTAAGTAGGATTCCGGACCCCGTGAGCGCCCTTGAAGCAAAGCATCTGCAAGTGCACAGGCTGTGCATGGCACGACCCACCACACTGTTTGTGTTGGCAGACATTTCAAAAACACATTCAAGACTGCTCTAACAAAGTAATTTTTGCATTTTGCTGGGGTTTTGAAAGAGGAAGTGTATTGCTTTTTTTTTTTTTTTTGGAAGAGCCACAAAGCTTTTGATGGAGATACCACATGTTACAAACATGTTTACATCTGCCAAAAGCACAGCGTTCAAAGAATACTAGCAGTGACAGTGCTCAGGGAAATCCACAAGAAATCTCAAGAGAATCTACCTAGGCAAATATTTACATCGCATCGTACTAACAAACAGCAGATCATGATTCCGCTCCATTCTGTTACTGTATTTGCACAGTAAATCTTTTCACACGCTATAATATCACACAACACAGAGAAATCTTTATTTATGCAATGTCTTCTACAGCCAAGGCATCTGAAAATACTTTATAAAATAACCTAGTTCTAACCTAGACGCAGAGAGAATACTGATCATCTCATCCTGCTTTTATTATCTCAATGAGCAAGCATAAATCCAAGTAAGCTCCGGAGCAAGGTTCTGAATACTGCAAAAGAGGCTCTTCGTACCAGCCGCATCCTCACTTCTCTTTGTTGCTCTCCCACCTCCATATCCTCATTCATCTCTCGCCAAAGCATTACTAAAAGCACCATTAACATGTCTTACACCGCAGAGACGGATACAGATAGTTGTATCTTTATAGCTGCATAAGCTCTATTCCAACGGGAAACCCCATTCAGTCCCCCAGCAGTTTGCCCGGTGTTAGCCAGCTCTCCAGATATGGCCCACAAGGGAATGGGAAGAAGTGCCTGGATTAAGAGTGAAGATTAGGCCTCTACATTCTGCATGTACTGTGCTAATTGGTGCAGCCCGGAGAGGCAAACCCACTGAAGCACACTTTAAGCAGGATTACATCTGGCTCAACAGCAGCCAGAATCTTAAGAGGCTACTCTTCCTGGAGGGAAAAACACACCACATCAGCGGTTGAAATTACTGTGTCAAAACTAATGATGTGTGTCAAACTCTCTCAGATTAGGACAGGGATCAAGTTTTACAGGTGGTGCTGAAAACACCTTAGGTATGTATCAGACCAGATTGGGGATGAATAGCTTTCAGAGAGCTTTTCCTCTTTCATTCACTCCCATTAACAACAAAAGTGCCTGATCTAATGGTGTATCTTGAGTGCAGATTGCTCAGAAGTCATGTGAATGGCACCTCCACAGCCCTCACTGAGGAGTAACTCTCAGGAACACAAAGATCTCAGCTGAAGAATAGGCCTGTCTCCCGATTTCTCTCTTCTTTCAGCAAACGCGATCAAGCTTCTCTCCAGTTTCAAGCTTGACAGATTTATAACTTTCCTCTCAAGCCCATGAGATACATACAACGTGCATCATGCAAAACTGATGAATTGTCAGTTACCCTACCAGATGCTTTATAGACTTGATCTTTCTGCAACTGTTTAGTGCTCTATAATAATTTACCATCTGGTAGAAAAGTCAGATTTCTTATGCAAGACTGCTGTCTGTCCCTCCAAAGTTAATAGAGCACCTTTGGACCTTAACAGGATCGAACTTCGCCTCTTCCTCTTTCCATGGTTGCTTTGCCTATGGAAAAGTTGTCCACATTCAATATTTAAAGCCCTTTAAATTGGAATGTTTTAAAATTTTATAAATCTCAGTAGCTGTCATTCTCTTTTGAAATTGAAAATATGAGAAAGCCTCTCCCAGTGGTTCAGCTCTCCCATTTTTAGAAGCCAGGTGCTCTCCCCCAACAAGATAACCCAATATTCCAAGCAAGGTGACAGGGTGAGCTGAAGCTCCGTTAACCCTTCAAGGCCCAGTGTAACTCAGAGTTTTGAACAATCACTTTGAACCATGCTAAAGGCTTCCCTTCCTGTGGCAGAAGAGACACTTAAGAATGAAAGTAGTTATAAACCAATTAATGGCGATAGATTTTTGTAACAAGCGAAGCAGATACTGAGTCAGTACTGCTTTGGTAAAATCAAGTCCAACAGCAACCAACCAACTCATGCTCTTAAAACTCCTGGTGTTTCTTTTGCCCCAGTAACCTCATGCCTTTTCAGGCTGCTCGCTCTCGCATCTGGAATTACCTCCTGTGGACCAGATGACCTCAAGTCCCTTCCTTTGAGGGCCTCCTTTAATCTCACTGCTTCATCTAGCATTCCACAACTAATACTGCATCTGGGAGCCCAGACTCTGTAGAAAAGGGTCTTTCAAAAACACACGTACATTCTCACTGCATCTGCTCCCGGCGATATAATAAACCCTAGACCACGTAACCCAAAAGGAGGCTGAGGCTAAGCACTCCAGATGGCTTTGTAAAAACAGCGCTGAGCTTAGCAGGCTAAACTCCTGCCGCTGCTCCAAACTCAACATTAGAACCGCCGAGTGCTAGTTTGGCAGAAAACCACAACGCTGGAAAGCACAGCAAAATAATAAATTAGCAAACTGCGTTTAAATATAGCTGATGTTGCCGTGGGGCAGGTGGACGGAAAAGAGGCGGTCTTGAGAACATATTTGAAACCTAGATAGTTTGATTCTTTCAGACAAGCAGAAAAAGCCGGACTCATTTAAAACGGAGCCAAGAATACCAACAGCTCATATGGTACTAGGAAATTCTGGCAATGAGTACGTCCCACAGGAGACGGCAAAGAGATTAGAAAAAGCAGTCAACTTTAAAGAGTCAAGAGGAATTTCAAACCAGCACTGAATAGCTCACATTCTCTGTGAACCCTCCTGGAAGCAAAACTGAACTGAAGCAAGTGCCACCCAGGTCACCAGCATATGAACGGTGAAGGAAAGCATCCCCACAGCAAGCCAGCCCATTCCAAACCAGGGACAGAATGGTTGCACTAAAATCGCTTTAAGCTTAAGCTACTTTGCAACCCTAAGTATCTAACAAGTCAGCACAAAAGCGTTCCCTCCAGGAAGCCCTGTTTGCCCACAGAACTGCCAGCTTTGGTTGTGCACGTGACTTCTGACGCTGCATTTGCTGTGAAATGTGGTTAAGAGAGTCTCTAGAAACTTACAGGGCGGGAGGTGCATAAGCAATGTCCTTATCTGACCCAGACATGTAATGGTGTCTTTTCATAAGAGAACCTGAAACAACTGCGTTGGCTTTTAAAGGCGGAAACTTCTTAAACATTCTCAACGTGAGCCTGAGGACGCAGGTCAGACGGTATCAACGTGATGCCACCCAGACAACAGTGAAGAAAGGGCTAAAACTGCATCAGCCTCCCTCAGCTCCACCGCATGTGCAACACATAACGAAACCCAATTTTCCTTCTGGACCCCTATCCACAGCTTTCTATGGCACACAAATACCCTGACAGGGAACCAGTGCTCCAGAGGGACCCAACCACCGCAACACCTCGGGGTGTCACACAAACGATGGTAATTCAGCACTGACTGAGCAAGGAGGGGCCACGTGTCACTCCAAACAATGAGGCAGGTATTTATTCCATTAAAAATGAGAACAGTAATTGGCTACAGCTCAGCTGCTTCATTCTGTATATAACACTTCATCTGTGCTCTGAAGGAAGAAGAGGAAAACCATGAGGCACCCTATAACTCAAGATCATCATATTGCACAAATTAAAAGTTGTAGAAGCACAGTTACATGCACGTTAATGACTTCTGAATGTTTCACTTCACTACATCAGTATTCCTTTAGCATAGATTTCTTTGTGCTTTGCTGCGAGAAATATAAAGAGACTTGGGGAGCACAGCAGTGTGGCCAAAAAAGACAAAATGAGTCTCATTTCACTCCAAACTCCCACTTGCAGGGAATGTATTAGAGATTCACTGGGGAGATACGTGAAGATGGCAACACAAGCACAGATTGAGGGAGCAACTTCATATAAACTTACAGTACAATAAAAAGGCCAAAAAGCTGAACATGAGCAAAGGCATCTCCTCCATAAGCCAGGTGTGAGCAGGCCTAGAGCACCAGTGTGAGGAGTCCCAACCCATGTGGAGGGAAGGGATGAGCAAAGCAATTCAAGAACCAGGAGGGATAAAAACCTCTGTCCAGTCACAACTGCTGACAGACCGGCTAAGCAAGATGGGGATTCGATAACCATCTGTAAGTGCACGAAGGATACAAACACCAAGAAAGGAGTGGAGGAGTGTGATTAGCCACGGGCGCATAACTGTGAGTAATGGAATGAGACTGAGCAAAAGAAAGTGGATGTTGAATATGCTCAGTAAACTCTCCATAAAGAAAAAAAAAAAGCAGAAGAGAGAACAGACTCCATCCAAAAAACATTTCATCATCTGTTTGGATGGAAATTAAAAATGGAATGGAAAGTAACAAAAAGAAATACTCCAAAATATCCCATAATCTAGGAAAAAGCCTGAACAGAGGTAGAATACGTACAATAGCAAGAACAATTCAGAAGTACCCAAGAGGGATCTTCTTCATTTTGGCAAAGCATTAAAAAACCAAGGGCGAAGACTTTAGCAACGAGCTGGCCCAGCTACAGACCTTTGTGATCCTGGAGACACAACCACTGCTTGAGCCAGGAGAGGAGCAGTGGGAAAGAGCCACTTTTAAGCAGGACAAGCATTGCCTGGATACTCCCGTCAGCCCTACTGGCTACTTTTGCTTCTGAAGATATTAATTTCTGAAGGTGTCACTGCCTGCAGACAATCCTAGATAAAAAGGAGGATTTTTTCCACTGGAACAAGGATTATGAAAGGCCCTGTTAAATAACTGGTGATAAGTCAAAACGTCCACTTAAAATATAGATCAGCCTTGAGCCTCACAAGCCCAGCGATCATTCACAGTGAGCACTAAACACAGATCGCCGCAGATCACCCTACCCCAGCGTACAGGCTCTTAATGCCTGCTGTAAAGTCTCCGCAAAAGAAGTAAACTACTGCTTATCACCCTTTCAACAGAGGCCTTTTACAATTACAGACGAGGCCCAGCAGTTCAACCAGATGCATGGATTAAAGATCCAGGACAGTAGAAATCCTACAAAAATTGTTAAGAAATTCAGCTATTCCTCAGCTAGCAGCAAACTCCACTAACGTGGACGAATGTGCTCATGCGTCAGCCAGTCCCACTAAGCAAGAATTTCAGACCTCCTGGATGTAAGCCCGTTCTCTGGCAGCTTCCTGGGCATTTCAGGTAGCCACCAGAAAAGCCTTACTCTGCAGAATCATGGAGTCGGACCTCCAAAAACATGATCTTTCAGGTATTTAGTTATTTTCTCAATAATGTATGTGCTTCAACCAAAGTACAAGATATGTAAGGAACTTCCTTCTGAAAAAGTGGTACTTTTTCATGAAAAACCCCTTACTTTTGCTGGAAGCTCAGTTACATTTTATATAACGCAGCATACTATTGGGGTCTGCTCACTTAATGCTTTTCAGATTAATAGCTTATTCCAAAGCTGCTTTTGCCAAGACCTCAATTTCTGAAATTTGCTTATCTTTTATATTTAGAAGTAGTGGGCAAAATGCTACTACTAAGTCTTCCACAACGTTTTTAGCAGTTAAAGTGATGCAAAGAAATAATTTCCCTTTTTAGCTGTGCCCTTCTCTTCCTTAATTGCTGTCTTTAACCTCCCATCATCCAGTAAGCCCAATTTTCACACAAGACAATGGCACTGATTTACCTAAATTATTTATCTTCTATGTTTAGTCTTGGTTCTTCAAAGCCCACCTTGGATCTTTCAATTTCCTTTTATACCCGTTTCACTTTATACACTCCACTACTAATGCCTGGGAGTTGAGGTTCCAAATTTTCACCTCAAACAGCTTCTCAAACCTGCCATCTAGCTAGCATGAATGATTCCCAGCTTTGTTAATTTAACTGCTTTTCCCAGCTTGCTTTCTTATGTTCCACGGTTGGTTTCAAACCACATCAAGGAACTGGCTCACCGTCTTCTCTCACTCACTTTTTCTCTTCTACCCTTACTTTCTCCCATTTTAATTTTAGGGATGCTTTGAGTACCTTGTCCACTTTCTTTTAAGTTGTCCTTTCTGAAGTTTTACCATCCATCTCCACATTCTGATCACCTTGGCCGCTCTGAGCTCAGTGACCGTACCGTCACTACGCACACAACAGATGTGGCCACTCAGGAAGACGTAGGTGAGGATCCTACAAACAACTTTAACCTTGCTGACTCAGCAGCAGCTTGACAAACACACAGGTGATTAAATAATGCTGAGCGACTACCTGTGTCCAGAGCTACACTTCACCTGTGTAGTGAAGCTGGGCTCTGGAGAGCACGCACGCACTGGTAACAACACCTCCACCCCCGCCTCGCAGCCGCCGTCGCACGCGCTCATCGAGTGAAAAGGACTTACTGCTTCCATCCTGCTAACAGACGATAATCCTTCTCCACAGGGCCACCAAGTGCCCAGGAAGCGGCAAGTTCACAAATGGATCTCGGCAGCTGTCCTTCCTAGACGTGGTCACCACATGTACGGGAGCAGCACCCCTCCATCAGACCAGATCCCAGACCAGAGGCCGCGCAGGAGAAGGCAGCGGCAGGCTGCCACGGGGCCGCTTTCTTCTTAACACCATCATTTAGCAGGCAACTTATGCCATACTGGAGGGTTTATATATCCAATTAAACCTTCTGTAATTCTCATCTTACGAAACTATGAACATTTTCGATGCTAGATTTTGGAATTATTCTCTCCTAAAGGGTTTTGAAGTTAATTATATCATAGTTGTTATTACTGTGTCAACCACAGATACTGCTTGAACCCCATTATTGCGTGTGTTACTGAGGGCTAAAATAAGAATAGCTGCTGCTTTGGTGTGCTCTGGAGCTAGCCTTTCCTACAAACTGCTTCTCTAACCTTTGCCCAAACATTATGTATGCTCAGTTTATACGCAGGTAGTTAACATAGCCCGGTAGGGTAAATGGGCTTATTACATTTATTAAACTGAATTCTCTCTGCGCAGAACGCCCCCAGCATCCTGCAGTCCTCTGGCTCTGGAGGCATTTGGCTGTTACCATGGAAGACAGCACCCAGAAATTCCCTTCGCAACTAATAAGCAGAAACTATGAAAGCAGAAGTTTCACACAATTGCCTTCTGTATGAAAAATGAAAACTGTTTCTGTAACCTATAAAGAAACCAAGATGCAATCAAGCTTATTATAATAATATGTTAAATTTATGATTATTTCTTTCTCCCCTCCTCTCCCCTTCTACTAAGGCCCTCTTGCTTTGGTTTGGCAGAAGAAAACACCCTCTGAGGTTGCGCATACTACATAGTGCCCAAGCTGTATTCAAGGGATGTAAATAAAAATCAAGCCCTAGGTGTAATATAATGCTTATTAAAGATGAAGCAGCCCAAGGTCTGTAAATTAAGAAATCCTGAATTAATGGTGGCAAAGTGAGTCTTAACTCTGACTCAGTCCAAAAATACAATTTCTCTCCTTCAGCAGCACTTCAGGCTAAAATTAAATTCAGATTTCTTACATGACAATCTGTACAGTAAGACACACAAAACATCTACACATCAGATTTTGTCTCACTCAGATCTGAGGCTGTATGTTCAAAACAGTTTGATGGAAGAAAATCAATTAATACATTTTACAAGTCTTCTTTGTTTGGCAGATCAAAGCAGTAGGTTTCCTAGTTACTTCCTGGCTAGAGGGACCGAGATAACAGCTGCATCAAGGCTGCAGCGAATCCAACACTTTGTGGACAGACCAGCCATCTTCTGTCTTTCACGCCACAAGCAAAACGCAAAGCAAACCCCAGGACTCCACAGAGCCAAACGGGCCAAAACCTGCTTCCACGCTCACGTTTTCCTGCACACATGCTGCAAGTAGATTCACACGTGGACCCCACACCGGTGCTGAAAACTCTGGGGCAGCAGACAGGAAGGCGCCACGTGGCTGCAGATCCACGCGGCCTGCCACCTCAGCGAGGACGCGCGACCTCAACTGCTTCGGATTAGGAAGATGAGAAAAGGTGGGAGCCTAAAAATATTCTGCACATTCTAATGAACCTGTAACGACTGCCTCTCCCAGCCTCAGAACGAAACCCAAAACATGCAGCAAAAGTAAACATGACCTCTCAGGTGAGGTGGGCACACCACCACCCCTGCACACCTCCCGCCTGCTCCTTGCCCCTTGTGTGATCCTGTAGCCCCCATGGAGCCCCCGTCCCATAAAATCCATGCTAAATCTATGTGGTTTTTTTGCTTTCGATATCCAACATTTTTTCAGTGATGAGAAAAGGCATGCTTTGCTAGCCAAGGGTATTGAGTGCATGGCAGTTGTGTAGCTACTTCCAATGGTTTTGGCACTTCTACACTTGCGAAACAGCAGGAGAGATCAGTTCGTACATTCAGAATGGCACTGACATACAGATAGGGGATATTCTTCACCCTTCAGCATAATTCTCATCTATGGCATCCTATGGGGCTCTAGAAGCTTCAAGTTTTGCAAGTCAGCCTTAACCAAGGTATCCAAAAGAAAACAAACAAAACCCACCACCTGCCTCCACAAGAATGTATCTTGCTTTTGTTTGTTATAATTCAATTTTAAAAATTCCTCCTACTCCAAACTTCGAGAGCATTTCCTCTGTATCTCAGTTAGATCATACACCTTCTATGCATCCTCTTTACCAAGGTAATGGTCCCATGCTAATGGCCTGAGTCAAGATTAACCTGAATCCTAATAAAAGATCAACCTAAAAAAAAAAAAAAATTATGTACCTCACACAAAACTGCCTTTTTGTAATGGACACTTCTGCCAACAGCAGATGGAAAGACCTTTGAAAAATAAGACACCCCATATACCATCTGCGGCAACTTTACTATTGAAATTTTCCACTCTTTCTTTCCAGGCCACCACCTCTACATGACCTTGAGTAAAACACGAAGGGGATATACATAATGTGCAGCTTCTTGGGATACCACTCAGTAAAACCTAAGGAAGGAAAATTACTATTTTTTCAATCCATTCGTACATTAGTGTGCTGAAATGCTTACTTGGAGCCATTGAAATCAGATTCAATGTACGTTTTTACAGTACTTAGGAGGAAAGCTATTTTAATTTTGTTAGTTGCCAGAATGTAAAATCCTGAATTTCAGAACAGATCTTGAAGGGGAAAAAGACATTACCTAGCTTGATGAAAAACAAAGGAGAGCTTAAGCAGAACCTAGTTAAGTACAGCTCCAAGGAAAGGAAACAGCTCCTGTTCCTCCACATGGCTGATGGGGCATGGCATGGGGCTAACGGCGCGAGATGCAGCACCTCGCTCATCAAACCCAACCACTGAATTAACAGCGGCACAGGCAACTCCTCGGCTGCCAATAAACAATGTCTCTGAGGCTCTCAGCGACGTATGAGGAAGATGCTCCAAGTTTTAAGCATTTACTTCTGGATATGCAATGCCACCAGATGTCCCCAGCTTTTTCTCACCTGCAGACTAATGCATCAAATTGGCTTTGATGACATTCCCTCTGAAAGCTCGTTTGCTCCGAGACCACAGTTCTATGTCCACTGCTTCTAGACATGTGCCCAGCCCGTTAGTTGAAGTGGGCCAGGGCCAGGGACGAGCACAGGGGTGGTTTTACCGAATTAGCTAGAGCACACAACACCGTGTTCGTGGCAATGTTCCAGTTTGGCTACAGGAAGGCAGGACACAGTTATCCCTTCGATGTTTTGAATCAACTTGAATCACCAGACTATGCTGGCACTAGGTACAGCATCACATTAACTAAGGTAGTCCTGATCAGGTAATACATGACCCAGAATATAATGGATTTTCTGAGGCCCAAAGCATCTGCTGCCACCTGCTTAAGAGCTTTTCTCAACACAAGGCACCCTGCATTTCAGAGAGACAATAAGCTAACCCCAAACTGTTTCCGCTGTGCCTTGCTCTCAAGAGACACCCCTCTCTCTTCATACCCCAGGACAGAAACCAGAGTCCTGACCTTCCTTTGGAACAGACCCAATACTGGAGTTCGCATCCCTGGTTGCTCGACCTTCAGCCAGCCCGTGGATTCTGCATCACTCAAACCTTCCCCAGCAACACGATGCACAGGACACAGTTGCTTTTACTAGTACAACCTTTATGAGCATTCTCCGCTTTGGTTTTATCCTTGTGGGTTTTAATAATCAGGCACATACACAGAGAGCTTGCAATCAGTGTACTTTGAATTAAATTTTAACCAATTTATGAAGTATTAAAAACCACAAAATTTTTTATAACATTTTAATTGTAGTATTAAAGAACTCATCTGGTAACACCTAATTATAATTCTAAATGAGCAGCAATTAACAGCTATTTTATGGTGCCTAAGTCCAAAACAAACAAGGTCAGGACGGTCCTGCAGAAGGAGCTGCTGGTGGGCACCCTGCAGAAGGCAGGCCAGTCTGACTTTGGGAGGCACACTCCCCGGTTTCTCCATCAGAGCACTACATTTCAGAAACCGCAGGGACTATCACCCATCGAGCACAGGCCTTGCTGCACGGCTGATCCTTGCCAGGTAACGGGCAGCTCTGATCCTGTCACAGCACACGCATCACCAACAGGAAAGCTCATTTGAAGCGACACATGCCCACGTTATGCCAGTGGTGGGGAAGGCAGGAGCAGCTCCTGCAGAAGTAAGCACTCTCACCCATCAGGCAGCAAAGACCCCAAAACAGGATGGGTTGAGGACAGAGCAAGGAAGGAGTCCCTCTTCTTCCCACAGGAGCTGTAACACTCCCTGCAGTAAAGGCAGCTTACCTATTGCTTGAAAATATTAGTGCATCTTCTCACCGGGAACACCTCTAAATCCCACAACACTTACTAGTGGGAGGAAGACTGATGCTGCAGACAGAGACACAGATTTCAGGTCAGAATTTCCATGACATTTCCCACTGACTTGGATGCTGTCCCAGAAATTTCTTGGGAGAATCTTGCTCTCCACTCCACAGCTAGTAAGTTAAGTCCTTCTATGTGGTAAGCATTCTCTGAGTGTTTCAAAAGTAGCTACAGCAGAGAAGTAACCCATCAGCAGCATTTTAGGGGTCAACTGGCAAAGGTTCAAAGCCCAGAGGCTTTGCTTCAGAATGAATTACCCTTTGCTGACAGGTTGGACTTAAATTTTAGTTTTATATTTTATCCTTTTAAAAGTTCTTTGAGAGTTGTACGGTAACGAAAAAAATTCAGCCTAAATCATATGCAATGTACGAGGTAATTTTCTCTTCTGAGAGCGAAGAGAAGGTTTCTGAAAAGGGCTTTGTGACATACTCATGTATCTGCCTTCTGTTTTTCCCTTTTCCACTTTTTCTGTGTCTTCTGGTGAAAACGATTCTCCAGTCTCTCCCAGGAAGAACACGGGCCATCCCTGACTGTAGGAGAGGAGGCAACAGAATGGGAACTTGCCTGATGCAGCTGGTATCTTCTCTGCCTGCAGGACCAATGCATTAGATATTTTGATCTAACATTAAAGACATGGAAACATTTGGAAAAGTATCAATGATTGGCTTTTTAATCAGAACAACAAAGTACCCAGGGCACTGTCAGGGCTAAATCAGCAATCCAACTCTGGGATACGCTGGCAATAGAAAATGAGTTTTATGCATGCAGGTGGTTTATGAGGAACAATTTGTTTACAGCCCTTTTAAAAAGAATACATGAAGGAATTTGAATAGCTATTCCTCATGAAGCATGGCTGTTCATAATGAAGCTTATTCTGTCCTCCAAACTCACAGAGAGAATTCCTGACAGATTAACCTTCTGCGTCACACCGAGGGCACCAGCACTAAAGGGCTGCTTCAGGAGCTGCAAATTCCCCACTGCTCTGTCGTGCTTCTGTCTCACTCGCAGAAGCACTAAAACCTCGCACCAGACGGGCCACAGTGGTATAGATCTCTGTGCAAAAGTATCGTGGGCTTGCTCTTCTGTTGAGACTTACAGGCTTCAGTGAACTTTGCAGTCCAGTCAACCTGCCTTTGTACAAACTGCAGCGTCCTGTGCCTGCAACCAAGCATCTCCTAAGGAAGGCCTTGGGGGAAGGGATGCCATCCAGAGGGACCTGGACAGGCTGGAGAGGTGGGCCTGTGCCAACCTCATGGAGTTCAACCAGGCCAAGTGCAAGGTCCTGCACCTGGGTTGGGGCAATCCCAAGCACAAGGACAGGCTGGGCGGAGAGTGGATGGAGAGCAGCCCGGAGGAGAAGGACTTGGGGGTACTGGGGGATGAAAAGCTGGACATGAGCCAGCCGTGTGCGCTGGCAGCCCAGAAAGCCAACCGTATCCTGGGCTGTATCCAGAGCAGTGTGGCCAGCAGGGCGAGGGAGGGGATTCTCCCCCTCTGCTCCGCTCTTGTGAGACCTCCACCTGCAGTTCTGTGTCCCGCCCTGGGGTCCTCAACATCAGCAGGATATCGATGTTGGAATGAGCCCAGAGGAGGCCACAAAGATGCTCCAAGGGCTGGAAAACCTCTGCCATGGGGACAGGTTGAAAGAGCTGGGCTTGTTCAGCCTGGAGAAGAGAAGGCTCCAGGGAGACCTTATTGTAGCTCCTCATTACTTAAAGGGGTTTATAGGAAGGATGGAGACAGACTTTTTAAGCAGGGCCTGTTGCAAAAGGACATGGGGTAATGGTTTTAAATTAAAAGAGGGCAGATTTAGACTAACTATTAGGAAGAAATTTCTTATGATGAAGATGGTGAAGCATGTTGCCCAGAGAGGTGGGAGATGCTCCATCCCTGAAAAAATTCAAAAGGTCAGGTTGGACGGGGCTCTGAGCAACCTGAACTAGTTGAAGATGTCCCTGCTCACGGCAGGGAGTGTTGAACTAGATGCCCTATAAAGGTCCCTTCCAACCCAAACTATTCTATGATTTTATGAAGTCAGCACTGTCTGATGGAATTTTCACAAATGCAAAAATAAAATAAAGTATGTATTGTCCTTGAAAGTGTTCATCAAAAGCCAGTTAAGACCCATACTGTTAGCGGAAGCAAACTGATGATCTCTGGGTAACGGAAACCCTTCCTGAGCAAAGGCAACAGGAGCTCCACGAGGGCTGAAATGGACAGTCTGGACTTCACAAGACAGAAAAATCCCTCCACACATTTCTCCACCAGCAAACATGGAAAACCATGTCCTTCGACTACACAGCAAAGCTTCTGAATACACTGCAGTTTTCTCACTTCCTCGTTCACCACTGGCAGCCAGCAGTTTGACCAACATTTGCCACTTACTTGTCCTGGCAGCCTTCCCCAGCAAGGCTGCACACAGCCGCGCTGGGCTCCAAGTCCTGTTTCGGGGTTATGGGGATGAACAGCTCCAGGATCAACCCTAACTCTGTAACATGGCTGGGAGGAGGGCAACCTTTCAAGAGCCTAGCAAACACCGTTACCCAACCTGCAAGCACCCATCCTGTGACCTGCTCGAGAGCCTTCACTGCCAAGCAGCATCGGCACTGCGAGAAGGGCCAGCAGGATTTTCTTTCTCCATTGTGCGGAGAGGAAAGAAAAAGCTGGTCAAGCCACTGCCTGAAGTGAGGATGCACCAGAAAAACCAACCGAAACTACTGATGTAGCAGCCATCGTTAAGACCAAGATCGAGTAACTACTGACAACCAGTTTTATGAACCAGGCAAAGTTGATTATTTCTTTTCAAACAGACCAACTGCCCTGGGAAACCCCACCATCCCCAAACCCTTTTCCAGCAACCGTCCAAGAGACTTTCTTGCAAGTTACTGGAGGCACAAAGGCTGCAGAGGCTTGGCTCTTTATCTTTGAAAGATTTTCTACTCTCATTTATCACACTACATGCAAGCCAAACTTTATTTAGCTGAACAAGAATCCTATAAGCCCCCCTTTCCTCACCAGAGAGTGGGAACAAGCAGAACAGCTACTGTCTTTTTGCTTTACTGAATTCATTATATTAAACCAAGAGCAATGTCATCTTAACTTGAAAGGACTTTTAAAAGAGCTTGAAGCAATTCTGCTGCTGCAGCATTTTTGTATTTTGGATTAACTACAAGCCTTCTTAACCCCTCCGAGTTTGTAAACGCACATACCCATATCCTCCTAAGCTTTCAGAGCAGCCAGCAATCTCTGAACTGTGAGCAAGCTGAGAGTTAAGGTGTACACCGTGTACAACCACTGTAATTTGAGCTCCTCTATAAGTTAAAGAGGTCCAAGTTTCAGGTATTTTTGTCCACAAGAGAGGACCTGCTGAATTTAGTAAATTATCTCAGACATTCCTCATGTCTCCTGTGCAATTTCCTCAACTAACATTCTGGGGTCACAGGGACAATGAAAAGGTCAAAAACCTACTATAGGAGACAGTGCTAAATTATTATTAAACATTACCTTTAAAACATTTGCTATTAGTATTAACACAGAAAGATTTCTATCTCAAGGGATTTTGTAAACTCATGATTATCATCACAGACTTTTTAAGCTCTTTTCAAACAGGATTTTTTGGCTCTTTTTTTGCCAATAGAGTGTACAAAAGCTAGGAGAAAAAAAAAAACCAACTAGTAGCAACTTTCTTGAAATGAAATGTTTTAAAAAAAACCTGCCACCAATAACTGGTTCTGTTTGATGTAGTCTGTCATTTTTCCGGACAGCTGAAAGCCTTAGGCAAATGTGCAGGGAAAAACAGTGAACCATCTCATCCGTCTCTTGTTTATTAAACCCCAAGTTTATTCAAGTAGCTTTGAATCCTGAACTGCACAAAGCCTTCTGAACCACTCCGTGCTCAGCAATCCATTCTGGGTAGCAGAGAGAATCAAAAATGTCCTTTAGTTTATTAACTCCTGGAGAAAGCATCAGATAACAATCCCTTTTGTCTCAACTCCTGCAGCTGAAGGACGGTGAGAGATGACCGCAGCCAGAACCAGACCAGCTCCAGAAGGTCTTCTCGGGTGCGTGACGCAACCCCTGCTGAAAGCATCTGTGTCACTCCTGCCCCAGAAGCCTCCAAGGCCCTGTACAGGCCAGGCTCTCCTACCCTACCCACAGGGGACACCGTTTACAGAACCACCAAGGAACCCATTTAAAAAGCACTTTAAAGCTTTCTTCTGACTCTGCCGTGTTTTGAGAGGAAAAAGTGCATCTTGGGGATGGCCGTACACATGCTGTAGATGAAAGGATGCCAAGCAGTGCCAAGTTATCTCAGACAAACAGTATCTAGGAGATGGAGTGACAAGATCAAACTGCAAACACTACCAGCTCAACGTTATTTTGAAATGGGTTGTCTACACTCTGCCCATTCATAAAAAACCCCCAAAAAAACGCACCACACTAACATACAAGGGGGAGAAAAGTCCTCTTTGTATATAAAACTATATTAGAAGAGTGCCCTAGAGGCGACTCTATCATTCATTTTCATACTGAATTTAATAAAAATACACGCATGCTATTTAGATTTAACAGCTGCAGCACCATGGGGCCTTGCTGCAGCATTTAAGACCTTGTTGAGAGCGTGCCCTGCCCAAATCCAGGCAATGAGCACGTTCGGAAAGCCAACATGGGCAAATGGACTGGCAGTAGGTCTAGCCCCAGAGATCCCACACATCACCGCCAACAGCTGCATTTCCTCCCTCTTTCCTCACACACATCCCAGCGCCCAAGCGTGTTTCAAGACAGCTGAAAGGATGTCATTTTTGAAAGGATGACATCTGCAATATCAATTTAGCCCAACAGGTAGCCAAGATGGTTAAGAACAAAGGGGCCCAACTCTTCCAAGCTAGTTTATTGCACCTCTGCAAGAATTCACTCCTGTTCCAGCAGTGCCTACAGCCGTGTGTAGGCACAGGAGAAACAGATGCACTCAAGACAGGCTCACGTTTTGCATGCTGCGTGGTAGAGGAACCATGTGTCCGTGCGGGTGCATGCACTACAGCTGGCTGCATCCCCGAACTGATCCATTAGTATCTGGTCAATGACAAGAAAAGTACAGCCTTTCCTCCCCTTAAGTAAGACACTAATCTATTACAACTCTACAAGCTAGGGTAATTAATCAAAAATCTATCATACCATATAAAATGAAAATGGCTCTAAGATGTGCCTGTTCACATCAATTAATTATTAAAGCAGCATTAGCTGAAGCTTTTCACCTGCCATTTAAAAGTTCGGGATAACATGACATGACACGCATACAACTAGTGCAACAGAGCCTACAACCCACCCACCCACCGCAGACACCCCAGTTGTGCCAGCACCTGCCCTGCTCCTGCAGACTGGTTCCCGTACACCCCAACGGCAACCAGAGCCTGCCTGCAAGGGATGCTGGGTACGCGCAGCTGCGAAAGCAGCGTGGGGAGCCAGCGGGTAGCCCCTCCAAACAGCGAGCGCAACAAGCATTTGCACATGTTTCCCTGACATTTCCACTTTTGTTTCAAAATAAAGTCCTTAAGCAACAAGGCGAGGGCTCGGGAGACGGTAGTGCAAGCGTTCCTAGAAACCACCAACCGCGTTGTTTTCAGCTGTGTTCGCGCTGCTGTAATCAATGGAAGCACTTAGCAGTGATGAGTACGCACCGGCAAGAAAAAACACCCCATCCTTTATGCCATGGCTGTATCTTCTTCCAGACCAGCCAATGAATCAAGATCACTGACTGCACTAGGAGGCGAAGCACTGAGAGGGACCGTGCTTAATTAAGCTGAAGTAAATACGCCCCGGCTCAGGAGCCGACTAAAATCACCTCCGTAGCACACAAGCCAAGAGCAGACGACAGCACAGCAGCTTCAGACTCTCTCATATTCCTACCACTCATGACCCAAGCTTTATTCTAATTGCACAAATTGAAAAGTGATTAGCAGTTGTGTGGACATTAAATGCCCTGTTGATGTAACCAAAACAGATTTGCTTTATTCAGCCTGATTACTTAAGGCCATAGCTGTGAAACTAGAAAGAATCAAAATAAAAACATGCATTAAAAACACAAAGCATCACCTCAGAAATGAGGGGGATGGCAATACAGGCTTAGTACTCATTTAAAAGCCGCACACTTTAACATCAGGCTTTCTAGAAACAGAGAGGCAGGTGCCTTTATCATGAAACACCATAAACTTGCTACGGTGTGCTTCTCATCCTTTACAGTCTCTAAAATGAACACGAATACTTAAAAATGCACCCCACTTATGCTTTGCATCAGGCCTCCTTACAAGAATCCACATCCAATGTTACGATAAATTTATATTTCTGCTGAAAAATGTTATGCACAACTGGAGATCAGCAGAAATACGGGGTCGAGTCAGAGGCCAGCTTCCACGAACCTGGGGAGGCAGGGGAGGAGCAAGTGCAACCCTGACAGACCGCAGCTGCCTGTGCTGCCCCAACTTCACAGGCAGCACGTTCCCTAATAAACTACCAACTCCTGGTGTTGTGTGAAAACTAAATACTAAGCCTCAACTTAAGACATTTTTGCCTCCCCTCCCATCTTCCACAGATGCTCCTCCTCACAGCTTACCTCCCAGCTGAGGAACAGGGACCCCAGGCTGGCTGCCAGCCAAGCCAGCCTGGTCAGGCTTCATTTTTAAAACCATTACGTATGAACACGTTAAATTTACTTGGCCTCCAGTCACCTCATTAACCCCGGCAGCAAAGCAACTAATGTAAATACAGCTTACAATATATACCGAGAAGAAAACCATGCATTTTTTCCTTAACACTTCATCTAAAAGGTAAATCTCGAGAGGTAAGTCTCTAGCTGTTAACCAGCTATTTCCCTCTCCCCACAGAGGAAGAAATTGTGTTTTTCTGACAGCAATATATGATGTTACTGTCATTACAGCTGTTTCAGAACAGCTTTAAACTACACTTGCGTTCCAGGACTACCTGCCAGAGCCCTTGTTCAAAACTTTAATCTCTCAATACGTTGTTTCAAGGGAAGCTTTTAGTTTCAACTGTCCAAGTCATCAAGTACACAACAGAAAATGCACACTTAAAGGTGGATGATACAATCCTACCTGCTGCATTCAAAATACAATCTGCTTCCCTGCAGCTTTGCCAGACTGGATGACCCGATTTCGTGTGTGCCATGAGAGAGCATCACCGGGCTGAAAAATCCCAGAAAAGGCTCCCTAAAGGCAGGGACGGGCCAGGGATGTTGTCAGACATCCTCCTCACTGTGATTTGCAGCCAGAGTCTCAGCCCTTGTGCCTCTCCAGCTCGGACTTTGCAAGCACATCTCAGTTCTTTCATTTGACTCCAACACAGACCTGCTAAGAGCGTCTTTCCAAAGGCAGGAATGTGCACACATCATAGTCACACATTATTTGTGCATATTTAACATTTTTACACATATATTTCTATAAAAATGATGGAGTGCATGTACTTTATAGTCAACACATGATAATTTTCTTTTGAACAGCTCCAACACCACCGCCACACTTTGCTTTCACGTCGGCGGCAGCAGAGCAGGGACTGTGTCCGCCGCAGCCGGGCAGATCCACAGCTCTAGGTCTGCCTCCAAGCACAAGGACTCCCCTGGCCTTGTCAAGCGCCTTAAATCCTGCACCCTACACTCCCCAGTTATAAACGCACTGACAGCACTCATCTGCCTCCCTGACACTATTTTGTGAGGACAGATCAAGTAATAATAATAAAAAGAAGCCCTCAACCAAACCTACAAAACGCTGAAGAGTAAATACTGCTGTCCTGAAAACATCAGAAGTTTCCTCCAGTTACCAGGCTTCTATAAAACCACACAAAAAATTTATCCTGCAAACATTTTCTGGACTAATTTTATTCTTCAGTTTCTTAAAATTCCCCTAAACCTTTAGTTTTAGTATGACAGTACATACCGCCACTGTGGAGAAAAGCTGCAAGCTGCTCGAGTTCGAGTTTTTCCACCTTAAGAAAAGCCTAAAGATACACAGGTTATCTCTTATAACCTGTAACGACAGAGGTTCAGCTCTAGCAGAACAGCAACGAGATAGGAAATCAAAACGGTCATCTCTCCGCTGACGGTACATAAACACCCTATTTATTAGCGCTTTCACGTACTGATGGAGACTAACCTCTTTCTCCCAGCAGTCATAGCAGAAATGACCGTTTCAAAAACGCTGTCATCCAAATGTCAGGAAACAAAAGGCAACGAATGATACTCCTGTGTGAGATCTACTTTGCTGCGTCTCCTCTGGCATTTAGAAGCTGGCCCAGGAGTTAAATAATCCAGCTCTTGTGCCTCATCTCACCCTTCAAAGCCAAGGCAGGCTCTGGGATGGAGCGAGCGCCGAGCGGCACCAGGTCCGGGCAGTACTCCCCATCCCTCTGCAGCGGTTCCTCCATTCTGCAGAGGAGGATCTGGTCGGCACTCATCTTCCTAATTACACGCCAACAATCAGCTGGAATCTCCGCGGGCTGTGCATGTCACCTGTTAACAGGGCTCCGTGAAAAAGGGCTAAAACCTAGACGTGGCAGATGGAGCTATATATCCTGCCCGTCTCTGGAGAGCAGATTTGTAATGCAAAACGCTGAATCCAAGATGCGACCCATGGATACAAGGAAGCAATCAGAACCAAACTGATTAAACAAGACCCAGGTCTCAGCACGGTGCCCAGAATACTAAGCAGAAACAAAGGTATCTCGGCGAGGGAAACAAACTGCAGACCGGGCCGCACATCAGCCACATCTCCGCTGCGCCGCGTGACTGCCTCTTCAGAAAACAACCTCCTAACAACTCGCCAACGCCACACACATCCGCAGCCACCACCTCAGATGAAAACCTCGGGCCCCACGTTTTATAACGGGGAAGCCCGGGGCAGCGAGGCCGTGACCCACGCAGCCAAACCCAACCGCCCTCGTTGCCAAGGCCTCCAATTCCGGTTATCCCGGGGCAGAAGGCAAGCTGGATGATTAGCCCGGCCACTCTGGTGACGCCAGGGACATCACGTTTACAGTCTCTAAACAGTTTCATCTTAGTTTCTCTTACAGTTTCATCCAGTTACCGTGATGCTGAGCCCAGCGCCTGTTCGACTAAAGCACAAGTGGAATTCAGTGATGTGTGGGACACCAGGACACGGGGGGCACTCACTACGTCTCCTCCCTCCCCCAAGACCCCGAGGGAGGTGTGCTTTCCTTCCAGCTCGAGTACTGCTGGCTCCAGCACCTAGACACACCTTCCTGCTCTGCTTCTCGCTACGATATTAAAGAGTGGTTTTAAATCCTTGCACTGGGAACTGTGCTTTCCCTTACCAACACTGATCTGGCTTCACAGACCTCCCACTCGTTTTGCTTCATCGGCTCATGGAAGAGGAGAAGAATTAAATAGCCCTCCGAGCTCCGGCAGCCGCTCTCTCTGAATACTCCGCTGACACACACACACGCGTCTCAGCTACACCCTTGTTCAAATAGCCACCAGGAAAACTGTAATTTAGACTTTTAACAGCTCCTCCAGTGAAACACAAAAAACCAACCGCCCTTAAAGCCGGTTTTGTTCCACTTTCGCTCAGCAAAATGCTTACCCCTCAGACGGCTGGAACCGGCCT
>NW_010251980.1:78071-111470 GCF_000690775.1 Eurypyga helias | reverse complement strand
TGAGTGGATGATGTCACGTAGCCTTACAAGAATAAACATATTCTGACACGCACCGAAAAATGAACCAACCGAGCTATAAGCAAAGATGGTTTACATAATGCTTTGTAGGCACCTTTACACTGCCTGGGCCCCACAGCCACGTTACTTTTTTTTTTTTTTTTTTAAATTGGGGGCTTAGAGCAAGCCAGCACGGTGCTCACGCTGCCTTACCAGAGCACGCGCTGCCGAGCCGCCGCACAGCCGGTGTGCCTCGGTGACCCAGCGCTTTTGGGAAACTCCTGTTCTATGTGCACACAAAGGAGCAATCTAATAATCAGAATATTTAGAGACACGTTATTCAGAGACACTCACGTGGCTTCCAAGAGCACACTTTTGATCTGAGTGAACTGACTTTAGATGTAAAAGGATGCCGTGGCATCCCTTCTCCTCTCCTCCCTTCTTCCCCTGCCAATTTCTTTAGGTTTGGGGCTTTTCATTTTTTATTTATTGCCTCTCTTGAAGCTTGACAGAAAGTTTCTGTTATTCCACCAGATTTTATCCCTTTCTGTTTGGCAAATGTTGATTCTCCCCCATCCTCCCACACGTCTCACATGGAATTGCTACAGCCTCTTTTGTGCAAGAAGTTGTGTACCTTTATCTTACTACAAAATCTGCTGTTTCACCAACACCAGCACAGCCTGGACATTCAAGCTCGGTGTCTAACTGAACCAAAGAAACGGCATCTCACTGTCCCTCTTGAACGCAAGAGGCACAGAGCCCACCTCCACGTGCTGTGCTAGCGCCGAGAGCGTGGCAGAGCCCCGGATCTGAGAGCAGAGACTGATGGCTACAGCCCCCTCCTGCTCGCCTGCAAAGCCCACCGACATTCCTGCAGAACTTGAAATGGATGCCCCTACTAGCCCTTGGCTGATGCATCTAATGAACAGGGAGAGTTTTACTAGTGACCCGCAAACACTATTGCCCAACCTCTTTTTCAGAGGGATGGAGCAATACTATGAAGATGGGTAACGGTGGTGATACCCTTGGCTCCACAGGCTCCCAAGTAAGACTTCAGGACTTTGTGACAGGCATTGCCTCAACCCTCCAACCCCAAACAAGACAAGATTTTAACAACTTTTTTTTTTGCTGTTGTTCTTTTTAAGACATGCCTTGAAACTCAGCACGCTGCTCCATTCCTGAACTCCACTGTCTGTAAATGAGAGTCAGGATTGGTACTTTGCAATGCCAGTTCAGATCTTTGGATGCGAGATGCTAAGTAAAAAGCAAAGTAATATAACAAGAGTAAAGCACTATATCCCTCGTCTAAATAACTAAAAAAAAAAAAATCACCTTTAAATGGTAAATCTCACCATCGGGAGCATCAACCATCAATCACTGTGCTAAGGGAATGGGGAGCTGGTAAAGATAAGGTGGGTTTCTTTCTTGAAACTTTTAATAAAATGTAGCTGTGAGACTAAGTTTATTTTTGGTAGGAAATCTTCACAATATGATGATTGCTATTTCTATACCCAGGTGCTTTTCATGTGTATGAGTCTAGTCACTTGAGATTCAGCATGCATCTGCTCTTGAAGTTAAAAAAGCATGCCCCCTACTTCCTCTTCAAGAGTAGGACACAATCAGCCAGCTTCCATTTAATGTGGACAAATACGATCACAGCATTATTCATCACTGCAATTTCAGTAATGAAATGGATAGTATTCCTCAAACGAAAAGGTTTAAAAAAATCTAACTACCTCCAATATCTTCTAGCCCTCTAGAAGACATTAAGTTGATGTCCTCCAAGAGACTTAATTGACAACAACAGACTCTTCATAGTCCATCTTAAAACACTAAATCATTGTTCCTGGAATGACCAGTTACTTCCCACGGTAATACTGATGGTACTATCCAAACCCAGCCTTAGACAAATGCATTTTCTGGAAAAAGTAATTGTAAAATCTCTTCAAAATGTTATCTATCACAGGTCATCACTGCAGAGCCGCATATCGTTCTGTTTTGAGGTCATCCCCATTTAAACTCTAAATATTTTGAAGAAAAAAATGTGGAGTTCATCCATAAAGCTTTAAGTGATAATGTCACTGTGGCAGGTCACTGGGAACACAATTGAAAGCCAACTGCCCAATACCTACAAAGCAGAAAACAAACCAAGGATAGTTTTCTTTAAGACCTGATTTCATAGTCCCAAAAATTCAACATAAAATAGGTCAGCACTAGTATTCACACTTTTGATTGTGTAATTATATGCTTTAAGATAGCAGAAAACCTTTTTCTCCAATCCTTTGAAAAACATAGCAAGTTCTTTCAAAAGAACAATCTTGCACATCAGCATGGATCACTGCTACCCAGAGTATGCAGTCCGAGTTTTCACAGCCGTCTCTAGCGTAACATAATACATTCATCTCTTGTAACCGAGGCTGTAATTTGCTAAGCACATCTTTCAGCAACAGTGATGGCTTAAGCCGTCACAATGCCCAAGTCCAGTCAGCTCCTTGGATATGCCAATACAGTTTTGTGCAGTGGATTGGATCAGGGAACCAATTTGAGTTAAGAGCAAACAAGGAGAGGGGAAAAAGAGTGCAATTCTCCAACTTGAAGCAGATTCCTGATCTGCTTTATGCCCCGCTGCTTGTGACAAAGCAGGTCTGGAGCAAGCAGGAGATGGGCAGAGACCGGTGGAGCCCAGACCGCCTCTGAAGAAGCGTCCTAACTACACAAGGCAGCCCAATTACAGCATACTGTAAAGTACTTCCTAACCTCTAGAAAAGACTAAGACAGTGTTTTGATTGATTTTTTTGATTGCAAAATAAGCTCCCACGCAGGGTCTATGGTTATATTTCAACAGCATCAGAAAAACAAAAATCTTTAAAACCTATATCCTCTGCAGGAAACAATCTCCAAGGGAAGCACCCTCTTCCACAGCCAGACCAGCGATCCTCCCTCATCACCAAAATCTCCAAGAGGTTGAAGCCTTTGTCAGCGCTGCAGAAGGAGAATCTTCTGGCAAGTGTTGTGTTTCAGCACAGCACTAGGGACTTTCTACTCCTGTTTTGGACCAGTCACTGCCACATGCTTCCTCACATTTTATGACAGACTAACTATCACAGGATTTACAACTCACCTGGACCAAGCTCCTCCAAGCAGCACAGCTCCATCTGATAAAGATCTATTAATGAGGATAGCCCCTCTCTGAAAAGATGCCTTTGAGGATTTGTCTCCTTCCTCAGCCAGACCAAAGACTGTCTCTCTGCCCTGTTTGACCTGGGAATCACAGGTGATGGCAGTGCAGAAGCAAGACAGGACCTGTAATTCCTCAACAATTGGGGAAAACAATGGAGAAGAGCCTGCAGAGAGTGGATTATTCTTGAAACGTCTTTAAACATTTTACTGTTTATTCTGGGAGAAGGTTCAGAGCAAAGTGCTCACGAGCAATTGCTGACAAGAACAGTACGAGGTGGCACGTGCTTTGCAACCAATCCTCAGGTGATGCTTCTTGGGCAAATGGAAAGCCCCAGGGTGTTCAAGGCAGTAAGGCTGTACCCTACCAAAATACTTCTATATACCTTTGACAGAATGTTACAAAGTCATCATAATTAGACCCCCATTCCACCTCTTAGAGCCTACAAATTACTGGTCAACGTGCAAAAAATAATCATGAAACAGTGAGAAAAGGATATTTAGTAAAATAAATAACATGGAGGATATTTTCTTTTTCTTTTCCTTTACCAAGTGATTAAATAGAGGGATCAGAGGCTCATATTTCAGCAACAGATGTTTAATTCTGACAGCGTAGTCCTTCCTGGCCAAAAACTTTGACATTTCACTAGGCTGACTTATTGATCAAAATAAGAATACATATCCCAGGTAACGGTTGTTAGGAAATAATGAGATCGTAATCTGACTTGCAACATGCTTGTTATTCCTGTATCGCCAATGAGTACGGTCTTTATTACCAGCTTCCGAAATCCTCTTTATACAATCTTGTTCTTCGGCGCTGTGCGATTTGTGCTCACAGAGGCACCAAAGTGGCTCCTCTTAAAACACTATTCCCAGCTCAAAACTGTCGCAGTGTATTTAAAAACTATACAAGGAAAAGAAAAGCAAGCTGCACTGTACAGCTTTCCTGCACTACATATATAATTGACTCGGTAATTTCCATAAACCCCAGTGAGAAGTTACCGGTTTGTCAATCTATTCTTTTCCACACATCGGAGTTGGGGAAAATGCATTGAAATGGCTGATTTACTAATTCTGCCCTAGGTACTACTTCAGTAGCAGATGCCATCTAGCCCAAGAGAACAGTCTCATTTAAAGGAGCAAAATGCAACTTCAGAGCTAGTCTAAATTTAGTACAGACCAACCACCAAGGAAGCAACGTTTACGAGGACATGGGAAAGGACTGTGTTACCAGCACAGACACAATCCCACTATCTCAGCTATACCAACACAAGGTGCTACGGGGTGTTAAATAAAATACTGAAATATGGATATACACAGGGCCTACTATATCTTGGTATGATTGCTGGAAACTGCATTAAGGTCATAAATATAGTGATAGCTGACAAGAAGTTCAACAGAGGGATAGATATTCTCCCACTAGGAGAAAATGCTCTTAACAACTACCTGTGGGATTATGAAAATAGGCTACTTAAGTATCTGCTGCTATTAGTGATATTGTACTGCCTGCCAGATCTACCAGAGTTTTCACTTTGAACGCATGCTTGGAGTGCTTTTTCTTTTATCAAGGGAGTATAAACACTAATCTTTGGGGAGCACAAACAAAGCAATCTAGCCAGTGTGGAGAACGCACGTACTCGTTAGCCCACGAGGAGCATTAGTAACTTGTGGAATCAGCACGCTACTGGAGACACGGCCATCAACTCATTACAGTCGGCACTTGCCAGCACGAGCGGTGCGGACAGGGGTGTCCAAACACGACATCACCGACACAGGGATCAACCCCCACGGCAAAGCAGCGAGAGTGCGTGCCACGGGAAGCAAAGGAATAATCCTGCAAACACCACTGTTGAAAGCGTTCAAAGACAGAAAATTCTGCCCGACCACCATGCGTGATGCTTTTCCCTGAGACTACACATTTTTCTCCTGTTCGCACACTCTAATTTGGCAAATTTTCATCCTTTACCTATGAAGGAGCTGCTATCTCAAGTGTTTATGGAATTTACCATTTTTCTCATTCTTCCACCTGTGCTGTGTCACAAATAAAGCTCCCTCTCCATTCTAAAAATACTTTATACAACCTTGTTGGGTACACAGGAAGAATTTCAGGAATGTCAATAAGGCCCAAGAGCACCAGATGCATCCACAAAACCCAGAATTACAGATTGCATCTTAGGTTTCTAGAAAACAAGGGTTGGAGTGGTTAACGCGCTCCTATTTCTAAAATTAAATAATTGCAGAGAAACAGTGCTGCTCAGTGAAACTGAGAACTCTACCAAAAATTAGAGGTAATTACAACGTATATCTAAAGGGCACAGCATTCTGAGTGTTAAATCACTTTCAATTATGTTTTCTGGATTTGTAACACTGACATTTGAATTCCTAACACTACACTGATACACCACGTTAAATCAAATACACCAACAACTCCATTCTGAATCACCTTGAAGGCTTGCAAAACAGAGCTGTGTTTGAACACATTTATCTTTTTCCTTACACCCTTTCAGCTATTCAGCAAGACCACAATGTATACTTCTGGAGTCATAACTGGTCACCGAAGCAACAGCCTGGATGCCAAAAAGCAGGATTTCAACTCGACTGCGCGGTGGCGGGGAGAGAAAGGTGACCACAATGCCTCCATTGTAGCCTTGATCCTGCGACTCAGCCCCACGGCGATCTACAAGTCGTTCATGCGCTGAATCCACAATGAATAACTGGGAAAGCGACTGAAAACGAGACTTTGTTTTCTTTTAACTTCTGTTCCTTGTACTAATGGCCTTTTAAAGGGCCTGGGCATCAATCCTGGCAGTAACAAGAGAGATGAGAAAGATCCCTGGCTAGGTTTTCAACTCTCCAAGCGGGTTGGAAAAAAAGTAATTTTAACAAAAGCAAACAAACAAAATAAAACAAAAGAACGACACAAAAAAACCCCACCACACCAAACAACCCCAAATACATTCCCTCTTTAAACAGTTCTCTTGTAGCTGTTAATTTTCTGTTTGCTACTGACCCATAGAAAGGGAGGTTTGCACCACGGCTAATGCACTTTGCTGACAATACGTGCCGAGTTCCTTCCTCACATGGAAAATAAGAGGTATTTATATACCAGAGCCCTTTTCTTACGTTGTCAGCCAAAGGTGGCCGTATGGACACCCACTCCTCACCATTTTATTGCTTCACCTCTTGCATAGAGCTTAGGTTTCTTTCCAGCTGATATTCTGCTATAAGAGGACTAAGAGAGGGTATTTGTTTTCAGGTCTCTTCCCCCTGTTTAGTGATGTCCTGTAATCCAAGGCAGCTGTTTATCAGGTTTCACAGTCCAGCTAATAGAGGTTAAATTCAGAAATTTCCCTTGCTTGCCTCCCCCTGTTTAAGAAGTGTTACATTAATCCCTTTGCAGTTTGTGGTTCAAACACTGCAGTTGCTAAACAAATACATATTTATGCACATAGACATGTTATTAGAAATATTTACGTTAGCTGGATAGTGACAAAGCGTGTCTCAACCACAGACCACGGGCTGCCACGGTTCAGCTGCAGCAGAGCTGGCACAGCGCTGAAGAGCCCTGGGCTGAGGCTGGGGACATTTCACCAGCAGTTTTCCTGCGTGCCCATCCCGCCTAAGCACCAGCACATGGGGACCACTCCAGTGCCCGAGCAGCAGTGAAGACTCTTCTCCATCAAACCCACCCACTCAGCTCTCAACACAGCTGCTCGGGAGGAAAGAGAGAGCGCTGATGTCCAAGGGGGAGGAAAACACCTCTCCACGTGGAGTTTGGGAGCAAGCTGGGCACACAGAGGGATGGGATTTGCAGGATGAGGAGCACCAGGAACACCGGGAACCCGCTGACCCCAGTGCCCTGCTGACAGTTTTCACGGCTGCCCTGCGCACCATGAAAGCGTTTCCTCCTCCGAATCCCAGACTTTGTGAAAAGACATCTAGCACACGAGATTTTCACTTTCAGAACCTCCAAGCAGCTCCCAGCTGCTCTTTTTAAACCTGCCATGTGTCCCACATCTCCTTCAGTTCCCACCTATAAAAACAGGGCTCCAGACACACGCATCAAACGTTGGAACAGCAAAAAGCTTTTTCATCCCAAACCAACAGATTAAGAAAGATGGTCGGTTGCAAAGCGACCACCATTAACCCTTATGGCCCCAGAAATACTGGACATTAAGGAAATACACAAAGAATTAAGAGTAGGTCTTGAAGGAGTTCAAAAGTTGCCCACAGTTTTTCCTCTCCAAGGCTCCTACAGCCGGGTACAGGCTGAAGGCACATGGCCTTATAAGCAGGGCAGGACAAAAAACCAAAGCCTATTTAATATCTCCGTAACAAGTCTGCAAAAGCCGTGGCACGCACTGTAGGCAAAAGGCAGGCCAGGCCATGATTTCTTAGGGTTTTTTTCTTAGGATCACCTGAAAAAGACATGAGTTTTACTTACATAGATAACAAGCCATTACTTCACTTGAATGAGTAACACTTAATGAAAGATCTCATTTGACCTCATTATAGCTGCATCGCAGAAAGGCATCTCAACATCAGTAAATAACAGAACAGTTAACACCACGGCTCGGCGAAATGCTTCATCCATATCTGCCATCCCTAAATACCTCACAGTCTGCAAATGGGATGGTTTCATTGTTTTTAAATACACAGAGGCATGTATTCCTTAATTATACTTTAAACCAGGAACAAAGGTCGCATATACACTCTTAGCGAGAGGCAACCATCCAGTCGCTGTATGTTCTGTAAACAACTCCCATCACTTCGACAACTACCAGTAGACCTTTAGACTTCTGCATCTCTTGGCCCCTTCTATACTGGGAAAACATCATTAGAACAGATTAAAATTGCTATTCCAGTCAGACCAATTATCTAATGCTTGAACAAAATGTGTACCTGTAATTCTCTCCTTCAAAACAAATGATAAAATCGACTGTTACTTCAGACTCTTAATCTTGGAAGAAAACATTCTCTCTAATTAGACACTACTAAATCTACTTTCTCTTCTATTAAAACAATGCATTTGCATAATCAGAAAACTGTTTCAAAGAGACATTTTTAGGATGGATAAACATAGCGGTTTGTGTTCAGATACGCTGAATTAGATGAAATAACTTTAATAAGAAAAAAAACGTACATGAAGTATAGTGTTACAATTAACATCTGCTTTCTCTTTTTTTCCCAGATGACATTTAAGCTACAGGCATGTATCAGAGCCCTTTATCTCACAATGCCATTTTCCCCTGGAGCGTTCTTGTCTCACTTCAATAAAGTATCGGCACACAAGGGCCTGAAACTGGCTTTACCTGCAGCAGAGACAACTCCCAGACTACCCATTTCTAACAGCACTGGAGAGCAGCAAGAACAACATTGACAGATGGGCTCTCCCACACTCCCCCTGGAAAAGCCTCTGCTGTGGCACCACCTTCCCAACAAATTAGTCTTTGGGGAGTTGATGGATAATGATCCATTTCAGTCTTTCAGATCTCACAAAAAGCAGGCACGGGGTACTTTAGATTTTGGGGGATTTGTTTTTTCCCCCCTCTAGTAAATTAAACTTCTACTCAGGGAAACAAACTCAGCCATCAGTGCAATTCACTTCTTTATCTAAAACTCCAGTACACCTGGGGTTTTTACTCAAGGTCTTCTATGTGCAGAGCTGTTTCCAGAACTCAAACTCCAAACCACGGGCAACACTCATCCACTCGCGCTTGGGGTGTTGGCTGCCAACGCGTTGGCAGGTCTGGGGACAGCAGCATCACCCAGACTACACTCTTCGTTTTAAATTACCTTCATCACCTTTGCGCTCCCTCCTTCTGTCAGAAGGAACAGACAATACCTTTGGATCTTCTTGCAAAGAAGAGGCCCTGCGTGAGCGGCACAACATCAAGGACAAGAGTGAAACAATAAAACACCAACTCAGTTCAACAGGACATTGGCCGTCCTACTTCCACTTCCCAGGGGGAAGCCAGGGATGTACTCAGGGAACAGAGCCATCCACTCCCACCTTATCTGCGGGCTGTGGTTTTAACCTTCAGCCTGCATTTAAATTGAGGGCTGGTATGAAACGACAACCAGCGCTCCCGACCTTGGGACGTCAGTGTCCTCCGCAGCAGAAGGAGCATCAGGGTTGTTGTCATTACCAGGTGTGTTTAATTACTGCTATTACCAGCAGCCAGGGAAGGGCTGCAAGGCACCTCCTCTGCGCAGGGCAGCACAGATCATCACCAGCGACTGTAAATACTTCGACATCTGCGGAGTCACTGGAATTAAACAACAATTTTGAAAACGCTCGTTTATTCCTCTCTGATCACGCCACGCACACAGGCACCTACGTTGACCCTATCACCATGGCATCCTCAGCATCTCCATACCTGTGGTCTGATCGACGGACCACACAAGGTAAATACAAAGAAACGTAGGCAGAGGCATGCTCTTGGGTGGAGCGCATGGCACGTCCATACATAAACCAAACAACGCTTCAACCAACTGGTATTTTCATCCGTACGTAAACAGTAGCACACAGTGAAAGCAAACCTCCTGCCCTGCTCTTGCTCTAAGAGAATGAGTAGAGAATTATTTAGTGTTTCAAAGGCAAATAAATTCCTCAAGAGCATGGAAAATCCGAGTCCCGCACAGAAGGTGGGCTGAAGCAAACCAGAACGTAAGATACCCAGCCGTGCAAAGGGCTCCCGCGGCTATGATGATTTCCGATCAATTAGGCCATTGTATAATGGAGGCAGCTGCCAACGACTGCTCTGATGCCAGGAAGCAGCAGTGGGTTTGGAGTTGGCACCGGATCTCTAGGCAGTTCTAGGGACTGCACTGAAAATGTATATGCATGGCCTTTCCAAAATATATATATGGCTTTCCAAAAAAGCGTAGAGTACGGCACCTGGACCAACAAATTCAGCTGGAAAATGTTATGCCAATTTGGCATTTTGGACAAAGCCCAGGTAAGGTTCTGTCGTGGCGGAGGCTCTCGCCCAAGCCCTGTTGCGAGCGGGCAGCTCTGCCATGAGCCGTGCTGGGAGGCGCAAGAAGACCCTGCCCTCTCCCATGCCTGGGGGCAGCAGGAAGAAGGGGCTGGGGCAGAAGGTGGGCATGCCACAGCAGCTCCAGGGACACACAGAGGGGTGAGAGCTCCTGAACCATCCAGGGGAGCCACACTCCTGCCATCAGAAATGGGCTGATTTCTGGTGAAAGTGGAGATTGAGACTCTCTCCCATCTCCGAACAGCTTCTGTCTTCACTAGACTCATGACTTGCTCTGATCTGCTTCAGCTTTTCAAATGACAATGAAAACTCATGACTTCCAGACAAAAAAAGTTTAACAGATCTGCGCTTCCAAGCAGGTGGTGAAGCTACAAAGAGCTATTAATTCTCCACAGTCGCTGGCCGTTGCCATTCCTGTAACAGCGTGATACCTATCTAACACGGACACCTATGTGCGTTAATTTAATCCACAGGTCCCTCTGCCCCTGGATAAAGGACTGACTTTAACCCTACGCTGCTGCCGCAGTGACAAGAAAAGCTCCGGAGGAGCAACGGAAAGAACTCGTTTCTGCACCTGAAAGCACCCATAATTAGGAAGTGATGGATGTCGCTAGTAAAAGTGAGTGATGTTTTTCAGGAGCTCTCTCATCTGTAACTGCACTGTTTTCAGATAAAATAACCCTTTCTGTCAGGCAGTGTCAGGAATGTCTACAGCCAATCAGTCACACTGCTATCCGGCAAAAAAAATGACATTCTTGTCGTAACATCTGCAGCGTACATTTTATCAGCACTTCTTCTCTGTATACCCATCAGCTGGGGTCCCCAACGCCAGTAATTTGTGCTCCTGAGATAAACAGATAAATTGAAACTTCCAAAAACCTCAACGCCATTGCACGTGAAGCAGAACTCGGTTTGCACAAACACCTTTTACAACAGCGTAAAGTGCTATCTGCCACCTGGAGTTAATGACTCTCAGGTAAAACGTGGGAGGAAACCCCACTCGTCCCTCCTCCGTGCTGGCCGGCAAAGCAGAACCACCCCAAGGAACGGTGTGGAAGACAGTCAACAAGATAAGCTGGATCATTTCAAACTTGGACACCATAAAATTTCACACTGTAGCAACTTCATTTACAAGACTTTAACAAACATTAAATGAGAAGAATAAATATCTAACACAATTAACCGAGATTACACATTTGGTCTAAAGTCTCCGTGCCACTGTGCAAGTGCCAGGAGAGACCATCCCCGGCAGGATGGGGCAGCTCCACAGCTACGTGACCCTGCAGACTGTCACAGCTGTGATGTCTGCTGGGAAATAACCCCTCGACCAGTCCACCTCTGAACAAGGTGGCCTTGTCAGCTCAAAGGCACCGGTTCAAAACCAAACCAAATAAAAAAAAAACCCCATCAGCATGATTAAGGAAATAGGGACAGCTGAGCCAGACTTGGGAATGCTTTATGTGGTCACCCATCAAGCAGCCTGACTATGTTTTTAAGTAATTAAATCAGACCTCGACAGAAACAGCAGTGTCGATTTCTCAATATTCTAACCCAGAAAAACAACCGCACTGAACTGTTGCTACGGTTCACGCGCCAGACCACCGCTCCAAATGGCAACGCGCTCCCCCTTCTAGAAGTTACCTTACAGAATGTGATGGAGCTTTAGGGAGCGTTAACCTTTCATCACTTACGAGCCATTCTTGATCTTTAAACACAGGCAATGTATATTAATATTTAACCACTGCATGTTAGAGATTGCATATCACTATTACAGGCTCATAGCTATTACTTTTGCAAAACACTAGGAAGAAATAGATGCTGAAGTCACTGATCAGCTGTTTTCTATTTATTGTGATGGGAAATAATCAGCTTCCCTGATTAGGTGCATGTTTATTATATTACAAGGCAACAATCTCCTCTGAGTACCCAATCCATGTGCTTGATGCAGGTTTTTTTAAAGGCTACAAAGTTAAACACCTGTCTCCTAGAAAACACACTGGTGCTTCTAACAAAAGAAAATGCTGAAGCACTGAAGAAATTTAAACATTTGATTACAGTGTTTTCTCTTGAAGCCTGATTGAGAAAACAAATGGGTTTATGTTATTAAGAGACACCACTCAAAGGGAACCAATCTCAGTAATACCCAGCCCTTCTGAACTGTTGATTAACATTACCTGGAGGAGCACTGCCACCGACCTGAGACCCCTATCATTCAAAAATTTCATCCTCTAAGGAAAAGAAGGATAGAAGCAGCTTATTGAATCTCAGAATAAAGCAAGTGGGAAGGAACTTCGCAGGTCCTAGTCCAAACCCCTCCTCAAAGCAGGGCTAACTCTGAAATCAGACCATGTTGCCCTGAGCCTTGCCCAGCTGATTTTCAAGTACTTCCAAAGATGGAAGTGCCTTAACCTCTTTGGGCCCTTGTTCCAGCACCCTTCCACTCTCAAGCTGAACTTTTGGGACTACCCTTGCTGCATCCTGTGAACTTTGCCTCTTTTCCCTCCTCTGTGCTCCCCTGGAAAAGTCAGAGACTGCCGTCATTCCAGCCACTCACTCAGGGTGGGTGACTGCCGTCAGAACCTCTGTTCCCCGGGCTCGGGAAGCACTGCTCCCTTGGCCCCCACTTGCACATCTCCTGCTCCAGTCCTACACCTGATTCACTCCAGTTTTTGGCACCTTTCTTAAGCTGTCAAAGTCTTTCTCATACATGTTATCACCAGTGGGATCCAAGTCACAGCCTTGCCATAAACTGGGAGGACCTCCTGTCCATCCCTTGATCGAGACAGCAACTCAGAGTCCTCATCCGCAGGGTGATCAGACCCAGCTCCAACTCCCTTCACATCTCATCTGTACTCCAGAACCCAGCAACACCCAGGGAAGACCTCGGCCAACCCATGCTCACTGATGAACCATCCTTGCAGCGGGACACAGTTCCATGCCTGGGGCCTCGACTGACTACGGCAGAACTATTACCTTTAATTACAGCCCTCTTAATTCACTACTGATGGAGGTTGTCCTCCCTGCAACTGTTAGCCTGTGCCTAGGTGGTGATCCAGCACATGTCCCAAAGTGCTCCCCTGTGGCTGTGCCACCGAGTCATGTCCCCACCATTCTGTATTTCCTCATTTCAGCTCATTAAATGCTCTGCTGCAGATTTCCAAATGTGGGGTTTCTGGGGTTTTTCTTTTCAATCTGCCATATCCATTTAATTCTGAACTATGCTTCACAACACTTGAACCTCTCTCGGTTTGGGCTTACTTGCAGATTTAGTAAGTACTCCCTTGTCCACATCAGTAAAGAGAACAGCAAATAAAGCTCAGCCCAAGACAAACAGGGGTGTATTCACACGATTCCTCATGCCACCCCCCCTTCTTCCCCTGATTTTTACAGCAAGTTATAGGTAACTACTCGCCAAACATGGTCTTTAAGCATTATTTGTTTAACGTATAATTAAATATAGATATTTCCCTATTCCACAGAAATACCACAAGAGGTTGTGTCAAAAGCTACTGAAGTCAAAGTAACATCACAGGTACTGCTTCCCCCATCCGTATCTTCTTACCCTCCAGATTCCTAGAGACTGATTAAAAATTTGGTTCCAATTCTCTAAGCATCGCAGTTAGACTAACTAGTCTGTAATTCCCTGGATCTCCCTTTTCAAAGGCAGGTACTGCATTTGCCCTTTTTAGTCCTCTAGGACCTCTCTTGCTCTTCACAATTTCTAAGAGATAATTGCAAATGGTTCAAAGGTTGCTTGGCTAGTTGCTGATGTACCCTAGGGCAAATTTCATCAGGCTCTGACTATTTGAATACACCTATCTTATCTGCTTTTTTTGATCTATCTTTTTCCTGCTCTGCACTTTACTCCCATCACCTTGTTTAAATTAATTTTAATTAATGTGAAGACACAGTCAAGCAATACAATAACTACACGAAATCCATTTAGTATCTTATCTTTCAGCTATAATGTTAGCAAAAAAGAAACCCCAGATTATTCATCTACCATGACTCTGGCTTTCTGGAGATACAGAAGAACATTACAAAAAAAAAAAATTTTTTTTTTTACCAAAAAAAAAAAAAAAAAAACCACACAAAACCCCAAAAAAACACACCACCAAAAACACCAAACACCAAGCCAGTTTAAAGACTACATATGGCTTAGACCAACCCTTAGCTGAGATGTCTGAAGGGAAAACATTAAAAATGTCAATAAACTCCTTGTCTTCAAAGAAAGATCTAAAGAGAAATGTAACTGCATTTTACAAGGGACTCCTTTAGTGTCCAAACCAGCCTGTTTGGTTTGATACATTAAAAAAGCCACACTTCCCCAGTAGATAAAACAAAGATAATCAAAGGCATCATTTCCTGTACCATCACCCCAGTTATCTAGCACTGATCATTGCCAGGGGTAGGGTGCTGAATTAGACTGACCACTGGCCCAAACTAGCACAGCAACTCCCACTCCTCCCTGAACACAGACCAGAATCTTGAAGCACATTTCAATTTTAATGCACCCACCTGTTCTAGCTATAATTTCCCTTTCATCAACTGGAAATTACCATCCTCATCGCCGAGACATGGCAACTTACTACAGAAGCACAGCTCGTCTGCTTCCATGCAAAACACAACAGACAGCCTTAGATCATCCTCTGTGATTTCTGTTTTGTTTTCCAGCAAAATGAACTAGACATGGTTGTGTGCTGTTACCACATCTCAGCTGAAGCACAGTAACTTCTTAAACTGTTCCATTTCCATCCTCAAAGACACATCAGTCTCTGCTCTGTGATCCCCTAGGCAGAAGATGCAACGTTAATGGAGATTCTGGCTGTCATTCTCAAAAGCAGTTAGTGATTTGAATGCCTCAATTTCTGGTGTACCCAACCTGAAATACTTTAAGAGGTCCAATTTTCAGGAAATTATGAACACTCAAAAACTGCTGGGAGGTGGTTCCCCCCTCCCTCCACAGTGTTTAAATCCAGATTCCGTTTTTCCTTATGTTTCTACCTATAAAATCCTTTTGCAAGACAGAAACCCTAGTAACTCCTTAGAAAGAAGGGGAAAAAAATTGTTTTCTTTTGCTAGCTGCAATGAAAATGCAACAAATCCATACACTCTTCCAGTTACACAAAATACAGCAGTCTGCTCTTGAATATGGATCTGTGAGTATTTTCTTCCAGAGTGATACAGCAAAAACCTTTTCTCACAAAATACTATAATCAGCTTTCAGTGAAACCTGCTTTACTAAACATAATAACACAGACTGAGTTCCAACACTGCCAGGCCAAAAAAACCCACCCAATATTTCTAGCCCATGTACACTTGCATTTGCTCTTAACAGAAATGCAAGCAGCAGTAAACCCTGTCTTGCTGGCTGCCCCTTTGAGAAACAGATCATAATTAGCAGAATCCTTTGAAATCCTGGTGCTAATGATGAACAGAAGAAGGTATGAACAGAGAGAAAAGCCAGACCAGTGAAATACTGACAGAATAAGGAACAGCAGCAGAGACTACCAGTATTTCAGTGGAAAAATTTAGACTCTATTTTCATAGGACCATGGAACCCTAGAATAGTTTGGGTTGGAAGGGACCTTAAAGCCCATCCAGTTCCAACCCCCCTGCCATGGGCAGGGACACCTTCCACTAGACCAGGTTGCTCCAAGCCCTCATCCAGCCTGGCCTTGGACACTTCCAGGGATGGGGCATCCACAGCTTCTCTGGGCAGAGTAGTTTGGTATCTCACAACTGTTTGATGACATCTCAGCAAACCTCATTATTTCAGCCCTCTGAAGAGTCCCGAAGTTTTCCTGAGAGCATGAGAGGACATGCGCCCGTTTGGTGTGGCACTCTGCCCCAGGAACAGCACAGCCGGCGCTCGAGACCCGGCCCGGGCACCAGGAACCCTAGCACAGTCACTCTGCATGGTTTTTAATCCGCCAAAATCGGGCCCTACTTCAAACCAGAGGTCTAACCAATACTGGCTGGTTTCAGGCAAGCCTATGCTGATAGCAGATAGAACGAAACCGAGTTAATTAGAGTTAAACGTATCCTCAAAGGAGATCTCCATACCAAAACTCCTTATGCACATTAACTTACGTAGCATGTATTTTTAATGAGTTCAGCACTCGTCTTGGGTTTAGAAAACACTCACACGGCGTGGCAGCTATTCAAACCCATTGCGCCAGAGCAAGTGCTGACTCCGTGGGCTGACAAAGTTACGTTGCCAGTTATGGTGATTCTGAGAGCTAAATTAATTAAACAGGTAAAGCGACAAAACAAAAGCCACCTACCAATATGCTGATTATGTAATAGAAACGGAAACGAAAAGGACCAGAGGGCTAATGCTCGTGTTCAATTTTGCAAATACAGTTAAACCTTGTAACATCTCCAGCTTCTGCTGATGCCGGTGTTCATAAACAGACTTCTGGAAACATATATCAAGGTAGACAGCTACAGCATACACCTTCAAAGCAGAGGTGAATTTTACTAGTCCAAATGCGGAGCTAAACCCCACCCTTCCCTCTCCACACACATTCTCCAACACACACCATGTGGAAACAGGTAGATGGCCAGCAGTCATGCCCTTTGGGCAGCAATATACTAAAACAGTCACTTTTAAGATAAAAGGACCTGTAAAGACACTTCAAGTCCAAAAAAACCACACATACAGCCATACATAAAGAATGCTGAGCTACACCAACAAATTCAGCCAATGCCCTTTCGAGGCTGTCATTTAAGTACTGCCAGAAAATACTCTTCACCCTATTACAGTGAAAAGTAACGGCTAACTCCTTGTTTTGCATTAAGTATAGTATGTTCCAGCAATATGGCATTACCACATAATCAAATCACTTTGAATCACAAACTTTGTGCCAACATTTTGTAGAAATACATAACCTATACTACAGAAAACACCCATTAAATTAGAACATGGTATCACAACGTTATCCAAAAATGCAAATAAATTTACAAATAAAAACATTCAAATAATTAGAGGAGGACAGTGTGACCTGATGACAACTGCTCTACACTTGAAAGTCAGAATGAAGAAACCTAATCATGCAGAAGTCTCAGTTTTAACTGTGATTCCAGTGTCCAGCTTTCAGTGGTAATGTTGCATGTATAAGAATCCTCCGAACCATAATCACTTAGACACATAATATTTCCCCAGCAATAGCTGGCTCAAATGGAAAATATCCAGTTTAGGTTTTTAAATCTCTTGAAGCAGTCTTCACTTCAATAAATTTATGAACTTCAGGACCGTACCATTCAAATAGAAACTTTACATATTTTTGTATAACCCTGAAAGAGCAACCATACAACAATTTTAGTTTAAATGAATGTCAAAAGACTGCTTCAGGATGCACGGCAGTCTCCAAACTCCTGAAAACTTAATCTGTATTCTGCTAATCTAGGTTACAATTTATCTTCGGGGGCTCTCCTGTAACATCACTCCTTGATGCTTTAGATTCAGCCTGACATGATTGAAAAGGCTTCCTTTTCTTTCGTCTCCCATTCACGTGAAGCAAAAGTACCTTTTTTTTTTTCCCCAGGTTCCCCTGCCCCTCCCCAGTGAGATGGACTTTATTAAGGCAATTATATTAGAAGAAAACCCTACAGATAAACTATGACCTAGATCAGGGAGATTGTGCCCAATTTATGTTCAAAAAAATTGATTTACTTTAAAAGATGTTGTTGCACGCCACTCAAACCGTACTTTCAGCCACATTTTGTAAGGACCGAGTCTGTCATCTTGGATTTCCTACAACGTGACTTTACATTAAGAACGACAGAACAACTTCTCAGGGTCAGCTGAAAGCATCCATAACCACACACACCAGCAGAGAAGCGCTGTGAAACTGAGAAGCCCTCCAAGACCACTGTTTGCTGAGAAGCAGCACGACCAAGCTGCTGGCTCCACTCCCATGAAACATGGTCACTGCTCTGGGGTCAGATTTGTCACCACACAGCACCCCCCTGGGGTGACACCATCTAGGCCTGCTCCAAGATGCTTCCAAACGCAATATAAAACTACGTGCAGGCGGTAGTTAAGCAGTGTTGTTCTCAAGACGGCAGACACGCTCCTAATTCAGACACTGTCTGGGTTTGTCTCTGCACCCCACCGAGTCAGCCCGTCACTAGGATGCACTCAGCCCTCCTGCTCATTGCCAGCCCAGCTTCATGCTGATGACTCCATGGCCAGGTCGGCCTGCAAGGGCCAGGGGAGCTGGTGGGGAACAGGGATCTGACCTGGCTGCACCTCTGAGTGCTCGGCACCCCCTCATTTCCCCTCTCCTGAGCTGTGGGAGGGGGAAGAGGTGCAGTCTTCAAACTCTGCTCTTCAGTGGGCACAGCGGCCCAGAGCCTTTCTGCTCACACTGCCGCATTCATCCAAATCCAAGATGGCCAAACCAGGCCCACCTCTGAGGAAAGCCAAGCAAGCAATATGCCATGCCAAGACATTATTCCCTGCCCTACTATTTCTGTGAAACACCAGGTTTTGGAAAGCAGCCCTCCCATTTGGGCTGTCCTTGCAAAACCCTCAGACCCCACCACCTGAGCACCATCTCCTACAGCACCTGCCAGCGCCTGACCCAACGCCATCCATGCCTGGCAGGATCCATTCCAAAAGGCTTTAAGCCCAAAATCTCACCAGCAAGCTTTCATCCACTCCCCAGGCCCACACCAGCAGTGCTTTCAAACACAGAGATGCAGAGACGTACCTACTGTAAGTGCTTCGATCTCCACTTAAGCGCCAAGACCAGTTCCTAGCCGTAGAGAAGCCTTGTTTGTTTCGAGCATCAGCATCTTAGCTAATGAGTTTTTGCTTCCCTCCTGCACTCCATAAATACTGGGCTGAGTAATGCATAGCCTAATTGACTGTTAAGGTCACTGGCCAGCTCTTTAATCTTATTTAGTACACTTTGAGACAGTTCATGAGTCATTAGGGCTTCATTCTTGGGGACACAAAGACACATAATATACATTAATAAAGAACATAAGTATAATTCAATGTGTGTATTTTACATATTGTGAAATTAGAAAGATGGCATTAAATATTTTTGTGCAATGTTATCATTTTAATAGTGTTGCTTATTCTAATATACAATAAAAATATTTAATTGTGAGAGCCTGCTGGTGTCTTCATAATTTGTAACATTGCTGTAGCTCTAAGAAAATTCCTTAAGCAGTAAAAGTCACACTTTAAATACCAACTTGAAGGGAAAGAAGGACTCAAGAGAGACCTATCTTAAAAATTCCTTACTGAAAGGGAAGGGGGAGGTAATTTTTCAAGCTGTTATTCATGATATTTGATTTTATGATGTGAATTGTAATTCAGCGTGCACACATGTGTCAGGAACTTTGCAATGCTTTTGAAAGGGATCAGCATCACTAATCAGGCACCGAATTCCAATTTCTGGGAGAATCGAGGGGCTCAAAGCTGAACATTTTAGCTAGCTTGGAAAGGACTTTGAAAAATAAAGTTAAACTGTAATTATACATAAATGTACTTGAGAAACTTTACACCTGTCTTGACATGAATCACGTCTTTGCATGGATGATGAAATTCTTGGCATTGCTTTAGGTGATTGGGATGGCATTAGCTTAGGATTCAACAGCCACAAGCCTAGACAGGTAGGATAAAGGGGTTACTGACTCAAAAAAGCATGACAGCTTATCTGTTGAAAGTCTAAACATGTTAATCATTTAACATAAACAGATCTGCTGATATTTTTAGAAAGGCATTTCAACTCATAAGTAACAATGTTAAAAAAAGGACATCAGTAACCCTAATCATATTTTCCACAGGTCCTCCCAGCCCCTGGCAGATCGTTTCTACTAAACTCAGGCCAGGAAAAAAAAGAAAGAGAGAAAAGAGACAAAGATGGGTAGCTAGGTTAAGGGATTAGGACAATAAAGAAGTTGCTGGCAATCAGAGTCTGACTGCTGGCTGTGCTACAGACTGCTCCTGCAACCTTTATCTCCCTGTGCCTCAGTTCCCAGTCTGTAAAGTGTAGGTGATAACGTTTCCCTACCTCACAGGAACGTTCTCAGAATAAATCCATAAATGCTTGGGAGACACTGAGACACCACTGTGACAGAGGCCATAAAAATACCTAGGAAAAAAAAAAAAACAAGCATAAAAATAAGTGTCATAAAAGACCGTAACAGCAGAGACATTCACAGGCTGACTGTAAAGCAAAGGTTAAAACTTCACTTAACAGCATGAATTTGCTGCTTCCCCAGGATGGAGGTCAGGTTCAGCACACATTCCCATCCGGACACTCTTAAAACCATGACAGCAAGGGATGGTTTCCCCCTTCCTACGCGGACACGATGCTGTTGTGATCATCCACTGCCAGATACAGATGCGGAGGGTAAAGGTGTTCCCTTCACAGATCCCAAGTGCAGGCCCACCGTTACAAGCACCGCGTCGAAGAACCCCAACCACAGCGACAGACCCCAATATATTGACAACGGGCTTCCTCAGTCTCCACATCCAACACCTACAACGGAACTGAATTCCTCCAGCAGTTAAAAAACTTCTAGTTTTCAGCCTAACATTTATTCCTCAACAGCTTTTATCCATTTGTTTTCATGCCAACATTGATCCAGCAGCTTAAACAGCTTTTCCCTATCCCTCAAGTTTATTTCCCTGACGATAAAAGTGAATTACATGCACCACCTCCCTGTCAGGGCTCATTTTACCACCCAAAACAAGCAAGTTCTTGGGGCTTGCTCCCTGATGACTCCCCACCCTTGGGGAGTCCTACCCCTAACCCACCCCTCTGTCACCCCACTTCACCGTCTTCTGCCCAGCACTTTCCGTGCAGCTCTCACTGTCCCCTTGTGACTGCACAAAGACGTGTTTCTCCAGCATTTCCAGCTGGTAACCCCCTCCCCGCCATCCTACCCTGCCCAGAGCAAAGGTTTCTTTCTCCCAATGCCTCCTGAGGTCATGACCCTGCAATGTTATCAGCGTGGAGATACGTCTCACTTCCACCGCTCCAGGTCTCCAGCTCTTTCTGAAAGATATCCCCACGCTTCCCAGCCCTGACCATGCCTCCCACCCCTCTGACACCGCAGTGCTTTGAGCCTTTGGGGCACTGCTCCACGGTGCCTGGGACGTTACAGGGAACACACGCCACCTCCCCAGAAACACACCTATCCTCGAGTGTCAGTCAACTCAGCTCGCAACTGATGGCTGGAGCTTGATTACACCGTTCAGCGCTCCTTAACATGAGCCGAATGACTGTAGCCCTCAGAAGGATAAGCCGTTCAAAGCTATGCAAATGCCTAGCATGCTTTACTTAGTCTTTATCATTTACCAAGCACTCGTTTCGTAAACAGTTCCAGTACTTTTTCAGAGAGTGTGACAGCATCCTGAAATCTGGGTCTCCAGTTGCTGCACCCGCATCCTTGTCAGGAGAGGGAGGAACGCCACTGGCTCGCTCCAGCCCTGTGGTGGGACACAGGGCTGAGACAGACTGCCTCCCCACTGCCCCACGCATGCAGGGCCACCTCCAACTCCCCTCTCACAGACGCACCCCTTGGAGACCCTCTCCAGTCCCCTCACAACGTGAGCTAACAAACAACCCGTGACAACAAAAACCCCTTGGGCAGCTGGCTTCCTCCCGGCAGAGCGGGTGAAGCAGCTCACGAGCCGGCCGGACAAGTGCCGGAGCTGGCAGGAGGGGAAGAGCAAGCTCACCCCTTCTGCTGGCAGCTTGCCACCAGACCAGACCGAGACGTATCGGAAACCTCAGCCCAGGCAACCAGCATACAGTCACCTTTCCAAGGACTCAGATCCATTTAAAACTGTGCTCTAATAACCTTGACAAACAAATATATTATGCAATTTTGTGTTACGCAGCGTTGACTTCAGTGACTTGGTAGCAGTGCTTACTCTACTATATTTACTTCTGGCACACACTGGCAGCGTTCGCTGCAGTCATCAGAGCGCGTTCCTGTTTTAAACCCAGAGGTCTTACCCTGCCAGTACCAATGCACAATGCTCCTCAATATGCTTTTCACAACTTTGACCATGTTGTCTCTCTTTCTTCTGTCCCTACAAGCTCCCTTGTGTACAACACCGTTAAGTTTCTTCCTTCCCTCTCTTACAGGGTCCCAATTTCCACCCCAGCATCCCCCCTGGCTGTCAGGTCACCTTCAGCTGTCCCACACCATCAGTCTCCATCCCTCAGGCCAGAATTTTAGAGAAGCACCCTGGCACCTCCCACCAGGCTCCCTGGGATTTGAAGAAAGCCCTCTTTTAGGCATGCACACATCTACCTTGATGCCCACAACCAAGACTAACATCTATACAGATAGAAGATAGATTATACAAATCTGTTTTCCCCTTCCTCCATGACTGCCGCGATGACCATTTCAGTACTGGCTCTTTCACTCTTTCATCAGCTGGTCTTTGTTGCAAGAATGGCAATCACATCTGAGTGGAATCCATCCAGCAGTAAGTGGTTTGTTAAATCCCAGGGCACACACAGAGAAGGATACTTAAGCTACTGAAATGGCAACCCTTTATTAAATGCATTAAAATGCTTGAAATTTCTGTAAGCCAACATTTTAAATTAACATCCTCCCTTAACAGTATCAGTCTGCTGCTAATTATTACACTAATTATTATATTGCTTTTTATGCATTTCTTTTGAATTTATTCTTTGGAAACCCTATGGAATTTCCTATAGTTCTGACACACAGTTGCAGTCGTCCACGGTACACATGCACTTATTTCACTAAAAACTCCCTTGTCCCAAAAGTGTAAGTAGGTTTTGCATTTGCATAGTAGGGGAGTTCAAGTCAACTGTTCTCAGCTACACCACAGTGGCATGGCTGCAGGAAAAGGAAGGGGAAACATGCCATCAGGAAGGAAAATCACAATTAAAAAGATGTATTCTACACTGGAAATAGTAAGACAGAGAGCAAAGAATTTTAAGATGAGGATAGAAAATACTCCCAGTCATACCAAGCACTGTTTAATATGCAATTTGAGACCTCTGGAAACCCCTGCCACAACCGGACCCGTGCGCACTGAAGTGATCGCTCGCTGAATTTCTCTGCATCCGTTTGTCCGACACCTGCATTGGAACTTGTGCACTGGTTCAGTTTTGGATGTCACAGCCTACTTTATAAAACAGATGTTCTGCTTATAGAGAGAGGGCATACAAACATTAGGCGCTGGCTGCTTAGGATTAAACGTTAACAGAAAAATTTGATCAGCAGTGACGAGAGGGGAAATGGCAGTCCGCTGGCGATGACCTCCGCTGTGAAGCACGCTGCAGCCTCCATCGTGCTGATTTAGGTTGTTAGAAGCTTAAAGTGACTAAAGAAAGACCATACCAATAGGATTTTAAGCACACTAAATTACACCTTCCCCCTTTAGAACAAACAACCCCCAAAACACACACACGGCTTCCCTCCCTCCCAAGTTCAAGTCAAGGCCAGCCCGAGCGGCTGCCAAGAGCTTCCCCACCGCTCAGCCGCGCAACGCTGCGCGTCCTCCTGCATCCCCCCGCAACAAGAGCTCGGCACCTACGCCTGCGCCTGGAAACCCCTGCAACCGACACCACCAGCGGCGGTACCACCGCTGCTTCTGCCAGTTTCCACGTCTCAAACCCAGAAGAGGATTTTCTGAAACTCTTCAAGGCTGCTTTTTCTATCTACGTGACAGTATTTACTGAACAGACAATAGCAGTAGCCGTGAGCGTTTCATGCAGCACTGACAACAGCGAGGAATTCCTCGTTTCTTGGTAAGCTCCCATGCTGGCTGACACAGCAAGAGGCACTGCGAGAGGCCAAGGAAAGCAGCAACTTATCACAAGAAAATGGCAAATTGTGAACAACCTGTATCGCAAGGTTAGCTGCCTAGGCACAGCTTTAATAGAGCTCCATAAATACCTCCGTCTAACACTGACAGAGGTTAAAAACCTATTATCTTTCCCAAATGACAGTGTGAACACATGTTCAATCGAACACCCCGCCCCACCAAGCTACAAAGTAGATTTCTGCTCTTTCAGTTCCACAAATACAAACCACAGGGAGCATTTTAAATGAAAGCATTATGAAGATTACATTAGGCAAGTTTGATCTACTGTAAAACACTAGCACACAACATTAAGAGGGAGAACAACCTTTAACACCTGCTTTCTCTTCAAACATAGCATTATCTCTGTGCATGGCTTGGCTCCTAATGGGATGAAATCTCAAGCTAAATTGCATGGCTTACTCCACCAGCAAAGAACGCTTTAAATGTTTGGGACCGAGTGGTCCACTAATACTAAACTGGTGAGAATATTCTCCTGAAGACACATGCACCGCTGAGCTGCTCGGCTAGCTGCCACCCCCCAGCCCGGCTCGGCACAGCAGAGAAGGGTTTCACCCCGGCGTGAAACGCAACACGAGAGGATACGCGGCAACTGGAAAAGGAGTGCACAACCCAAGCTGTGTTGAAAGTCATCAACATAAATATTCACGAGCAGATTGATTTGTTTCCTTACCAATGGCGCCTTGTTATTCACAAATATTAATTAGTTTCTAAATACAAACAGCCCTCCCCTCTGCCACGTGCCACGAGGCTCCCCGGCTGTGGATGCCTGCAGCCCTCCCGCGCTGCTCGGAGATTTAATGATGTTTCAACACCCAGAGCTCACTCAGCTACTGGTAGGAGAGGCAGGGAGTAATTACTTACTTACATCTCCCTCTGCCAACCTCTCTGGAGAATGAAACAAGCAGCTTTAATGACCTCTGAAAGGAGCCTGGTCCAGATGGGGAGGGTGACAACAGCACTGGTAGGTCTTAGGAGTGGAGAACAGTTGTTAAGCCCCAAACTTCAAAGACCTTCAATGAGAGGAGAGTTCAAGCTCAAGCACTCTCCCCACCAGAGGAAGGAAAGCTTCTAAGGCAATCACGCACGTTTCCAGCCATCGCTCATGCTTTAGACAGAGCTGAGGCACGAGGAATTGCCTGTTACATCCTACAGTATAAATAAATCTCCGGCTGCCAAGAGGAAAGCTGTTACAAACCTAAGCAATTTTCTTTGGATTTCTTCAGATCACTTCCTTGAAGGATCTCTCTGAAGGTAAGAGACACAGGTGTAAGCAGACAGCCAACACCAAGTACACAGGAGTCCTCCTCCCCACTAGCAATAGCGAACACGTTCCCTCCTCCTCCTAACTGCAGGCATCATCCGTAACATGAGAAAGTTGGGCAGAGCACTGATGAAACTGGGCAGAGCAACGATAAAACACACCAGCTGGTAGCACGCTGCAGGCTGAAGAAGTGACACAGATGAATGACTAAGGACTGTCTCGGTCTCTCTACGAACCCTGGATGCAAAAGCCCTCAGACCTCAAACACATCCTGCCCACTGTCAAGCAGAGATGACTAGGAAGGATGAGTTTGTCCCGGTGAACTCCAACACAAATGAAGAAAGGAATGAGAGCCCAGGCTCACACCTAGCCCCACTGGAAGAGATGAACCTGAAGCATCCTCCTCACAGATGACCGCCGAAAGACGGTCCAAACCCAGCATTTGGCATTTCCGTCGGTTTAGGAAGCACTGCTGCCTCTTCAGTGCAGATGAAGGTTGGTATCCCACAGCTGACAGACGATACCAAGGCACAGACATCAGCTTGTACGCTTCCCAGAGAAGAGACACGATCTACTCAATACACCTCCCTAGAACATCAGATTTTTCTTACCAGGTACACAGCATGATTTCACTGGTACAGACTAATCTGAATACTTCTTAACAGGGTTTTTTTAAGATCTTATGCATCCTGCCACCAGTTCTACAGAACAGCTACGGAGCAGTACAAGTAGTAAGTAATGGATTTAAGGTGAAAAATAAGAACAGTTTTTGCTGGAACATGTAACTATAGGACAATTTAACCTTGTCCTTTCTAAATATGGAACAGGGGAGCTGCAGCCAGGGCTTGCTATCCTAAAACTCCTAATAGAAAAAAAATCTCTGCAATAGTCCCTGCAGACAGCAATCAGGATTTTCTGAGAGTTTGGTTAGCCTCACATTCCAAGTTACTAAGATCATAAAACTCACAAGTGGGAGGGCAAGAGGCACACAAGAATGTCTAAAGTAATTTTCCCAGTGACTGACAAACATGGTGCTGAATTTCTTAGGGACCTGAACGGCTGAAGCTGAAGTTAAGCCTCACTAGAGCTATATTTAGTTCTGCACAAATACAAATTAGGAAACACTTTCTTCCCAGTTACTAATGCAGTGTGACAGGAAACAATTATTTGCTCAGTGTCTAATGTTACCTTTGGTGAATATCTGGCTTGCAGAAATTGTATATTGTATAATAAAGAACCAAACTGATATTCTGCAAATCAGTGAGAAAACTCATTTAAGAAGATGAAGAAATATTTGATTTGCACATGTCTGAGCTGCACTAGTCTTAGCTATACAGATATAGTGTTGAGGCCTCTCTTGCTTTGATACTCAAGTACAAAGCGAGTTTGTTTTCCAAATCGTGCATTAATTTATTCAAGAACTCCGTGGATATCTAAAGAATATCATGGCTTCTCCAGTGCAAAATGAAGTTGGGCAGAAGGACAGAACAATTAAAAAAAAATTCCATCTTTCATGATTTGAAGTGCCAGTTTATCTCTATGGAAAATGCAGTTCTGGGTCACAAGGGAGCTCTCAGCTCAGCAATCACTTCAGACTTTAGTGTCTACAAAACACAAAAGACAACAAAATGCATGATTCAAATGAAGGGCTAGTTAGAGGAGAACCAAGCCATGATTGTATAAAGAAATCCCACGTGCTTCAGAAGTGCTCAAAAGGGCTGCACTCAAAAATCCTAGGCATGTGGCTGAGAAGAAATCCTGCCCCTGCCTAATGCAGCAAGAATGCCAACGAACAGGCTTGGAGTTTCCAAGGGTCTAACACAGCACCCTGACACACTTAGGAAGGTAGAAAGCATAGAACACCTCTGCAGAAACAACACGTCCTTTCTTTTGGCACCACTGGGCAAATATTTGCAAGGCCCTTTACCATACTGAGTCATATGAGTATTCCTAGAGCTGGAGGAGTTGGCATTTTGTGCTTGACTCAAGTGATTAAGACCCAGTATAACCAGAGAGATGCACTAAGCATTTGCGTCCTGATGCACTGGTGACCTTTCCAGTTGTAGTTCCTTTTGAAATGGGCGGCAGATGAGCTCTTGGCACCATCCAAAAGACCACTGGCATCCAAGACTCTTTTAGCCAAAGCAGAACTACTAAAATAAACACGTCTTTGCCTAATCTTCTGCAACTTTCTTCTGAAAAAAAGGAAAGGAGCTGGTAAACATTTGGTTTCTTGGTAGTCCCGTGCGTTGTATTGGTAGTAGGTTCTTGGCAGTCATGGAAATGCAAGTTCTGGGCACAAGGCACAAACATCTCACCATAAACCAATACATTTCTTAAGACACTTCAGTTCTAAACAACCTCTTTTACCTACAGAGCCAAGCATGACTAATTCTGATGAACAAGTTTTTCACTAAAACCAGCACAAAGTTACAAAGCCTTCCAAGGAGAAATGACACCCCCACTACTCCCACCTGTATGAAATTTGGGAACTTCGTTTACATGCTTTATCTTCTCCGAGGATCCTGTGGCATGGGAAAAAATTCAGGCCCTAAATGCCTGTAAGGTCAAGTGTATCAAAACTCCTGAGATGAGTTCACCAGCAGCCAGAGCTGCAAACCGAAGATGCCCGTTAGTGCACTTGCACCCAAACTGGGATATTCAGTGGACATAATATTTCACCTTGGGGAGCTCAAGGTTTGACCAGGTAATTTACTTGTGCTGCCCATATACTCCCTTCCAGTGTTTTGCTTGCAAAATTTTTACTATAATGAGGCAATTCCTACAGTGTTTTCTATATTGATCAACAAAACCAGTGCTGAAGTCAAAGATGTTATCTTGCCTACACTGCTGAAGGGAGAGGGGGCTACGTTTTTTTCAGATATACCCAACTAACATGCTACCACTTTATCCAAGCACAGCTGAACATCTCACCCCTACTCCCAGTGCTGTCAAAGGAGCAGGAATAATCACAAATCCACGTCACAGGGGTAGAGGTGCACGTCGATATGCAGCCCACGGCTCTTGCCGAGTACCGAAGGGCAGCAGCTACGTCATCTTGTTCAAAGATCTACCAGATTAAAGGCTTTCCTCAATTTCAGCGGTACTGACACAGCCAGGCGGGTAAGACAACACAGGCATGAGTGTAATAAAACAAGATGTGACTGAAGCTCTGTGCAGGTGATGCAATATCAATGTATTTTCTCACTGCTCCCGTGTTACGCCTGCACAGGCAGCACTACAGCAATGCTCTCGGTGACTGATCAGGAACAGTCTCTGTCAAACTTTGCCGGAGAGACCAGACTAGATTTTCCAGCAGTCAAGCACACATAGGCCACATTCATCACCTTCTAGCTGCCTAGAAGTAGTCAAGCACACATAGGCCACATTCACCTTCTAGCTGCCTAGAAGCTTTTATTAAGCTCTGGCTGTTCTCTCAAGAGAGAGGAGAGAAAGCAAAACAAGGCTCTGGATTGGAATAAGATGAATCATTGTCCTGGAAAAGATAGATTTTCACTAGAAATCTCCTTTCCCACCTTCTCCCACTCCCCTAAAGACTCAGCCTCTTACCCTCTTCATCACAGTGCTAAAACAATCATGAGAAAAAGTAGGAACCTCCTTTTTGATATGGGCTGCCATGTAGCACCTCCTCTCTCCCCCTTGAAGAATACTGAGCTTTTAAACAAATGCATGATGTGAATGGAGTCTCCAAGAACTTAACAGACACTGAAGGAATGAGGAGACGAGGATGACAGGCATACAAATTACCATTAGCTACTGACTAATCAAAGGGATAAAGACATGTTTTAGGAATTAAGAGTAGCCAATTATTAGGAATTAGGATTAGAGTTCTTTTTAAGAAGAAACTTGGTAATTCTACAAATCAGCCTACTGTGACTTTTCTTGCACAAAGAATATCTGGTGCATTGATTAGGATGCTTGAGTGACAACTCTTGTCTCATCCAGAACATCCATACCTCAACAGCCACCCCAACCTTCGAGCCTGCCAAGCACAAACCAGAAGGAATATTTCATTCTACACACAAGGTCTCAAATTCCCAGCTCTCTGCATTACATAAGCCACTGTAACACTGCTGTCCAAGAAAAACCCGTGCTGATACCAAACTCGCTTGGAAAAGAGAAAAGGAGCAGGCCACAGTTACCGCTGGTCTGTCCAGGATGAGCTAGAAAGGACCACTCTCGAAGCACTGCCCAGTGCTTCCCCACCTCTTCTTTTTAAAGATCACATCAAGCAGACTCTCATACAGGACTGACTTTGAGAAAGTCTAGATGATTTCAGAGTCTCCTAGAACAAAAGACCACCACACCGGCATCCTGTCAACACCAGACGAGCGGAACACCACTAGCACAGAGGTACAGAAATTAATCAGAGACAATAAAACATTCAAACAACTACACAAACTTGCAAGAGTCCCACCAATACGACAGACAGCACCAAGTCAGGACGAGGGCTGTTCTTTGAGGAGCAATGGCTCTCGGCCTTCTTTGGTTGCTCAACGGCTTACTCCACAGGACAGTACATTCTGACTGTAATGGAAAAAAGACTTACGTTATGAGAAACAAATGTTACAAAATTAATGCAAAAATATACAATGGAAAGGTTTGTTCCTTTTTAATCCGTTGCAATTCATTGCCTCAGACTATCACAACAGGATAAGCGTCAAGTAGCTACCGTTAACATCTTGCTACAGCTAAATCCAAGAAAAGCAATAAACAGCAGGAAGGAAAATTTCAGAGGAACTATTAGGCCAAGTTCACATTAGTGTTGCCTGAAATGTGTCCTGCATTCCACTGAAGAGCTGATGCTTCTATCTCTTGACAGGGCTTTTGACACAAAACCCTAAAGCCCGTAAGAATGCATTAACATGGGAGAATTAGCAGCAACATCCACACCGGTGAACAACTACCAACAGAAAACCCTCATCCTAAGTATAATCAAGCTTTCTTAACACCTCTATAAAACATACTGCTTTTTTCTTTTCTCCTCCTTTAAAAGGATAAGAAAAGAATTAGAAATAAAATAGCATCCGTCTGCATGAACCTAAAAGCTTTTCCTTTCAGCAGCAGTGCTACTATCCTAAACAAGAGCTGGCGTTGCAATGCTCATTCAGGCTGGAATATCCAATCCCTGCCCACTAACTAAAAGTGAGCTGCAGATTAAAAATAAAATACACACGTGTTTGAAATGAAAATAGATGAACACACTGCATCACACATCCATTAGTACCGAGCATCTATTACAAATGCATATTAAACATGGATGAATATCCTCACAAAATCTAGACAGGCATATTTTTACACAAAACAACAGCTTTCCCCACTCCCATTGCAGAATTATCATGAGTTATAATCCCCAGTGAGTGATCTGCTATAACAGAAAGTATTCAAATAAAGAGCACTCTTAAAAGTTATTTACAATACAAACATGTTATTTTTTGCTGAGTAAAAGAAGCCAAAATCCTGTCTTAGGGCTGCCTCTATTTCTATTATATATGTGAATAAAACAACAAAAAAAGGAATATATTGGTAACAGTAAAAGAAATGCATTGCATATCCATTTCGCTCTACAATTCCACCTTTATACTATCAAGCACTGAAATATTTGTCTTCCAAAACTCACAGAAAATTGAATGAGACACCACCTGTTACAAACACACTATGACACAAATTTCCACATTAATTATGAAGGCTACATCAGCACTACATATTTAGAAGTGTATTAACAGTACTAAATAGCATAGTAACAGCAATGACCAACTTTGGGTAGTCAGAATTCTTATTTCTTGTAATCCCAAACACAAGAAATTGTAATTTGTTGTAGTCCTGTAACATGCTGATACAAGTGACACCAAATCAAAGAAACTCTCAGATACATGAAATTGTCTTTCACATTGTTGCAGGTTTTTCCTCTAGAAGCAAAATAAGCATTTACATTTACCTTATTTAAATAACGTCTTTAATAAAAATTAGGTTTATGTTTCTAAAGGATTACAACATACTTGATACATTTATAAATACGCATCACCTTAAAATGAATTTATATATCAAAAGTATTCAAATTTCATATACATTTAAAAAACCTACATATGCCTCCCATGCCTTCAAGAGAGGTAAATCACCAGGCTAAACAACTGAAAGCAATGCACTAAACCACCTCTAAATAATGACTGACCTTTTGGCTGATGCAAAAATAGGGTTTTCTCCCAGTTTCAGGTTATTCAGTTAACTCAATTCAATGTCTTGATTTGCTCGAAATAAGAAATTAATTAAGAAATAACACAGCATGAAGACTTGTTTTCATTTTCCAATCTGGAAATAAGCATTAAGTGCAAGAGGATGAGATGTACCATTTACAAAATCCTCCAGGGCCAAACCCATTTTCTAGTCACTATCCAGAGTTAACACCATAACCATTTTAAACCTTGAAAGCACTCCCTTACCAATTCGAAAAGCAAAATGCAGGAAGTTTGCTTTTTATTTATGTATCCAGTGAACTTAAGAAAAACGTACTTTACTTAATATTGTTTCATGCATTTTAACTGAATTCAAATTTTAACACCAATACAACTATATATTCAGCACTCATATGTTAAACAAATATTTTACTACCACAAACATGAGCATGAAGCATTTGGATGCCCATGTGGCATCATGAGACACTTATAACATATGCTTATAATGTTGACAAAAGGTGTTACCTTACTGTAAAAGCTGTATTTAGCAGCAAATCAAGGCAATCTAATAATTACCAAACTACTAATAATTAACCACTCCTTTGAGAAATGTAACAAAGTAAGATCAAAGTGAATGATTTACATCAAAGATTCTGCTTGATTTACATCATTATTTAAATCATGTTTCAGAGAATGAGATATTTATTACCAAGTAGCAAAAGAAAAGTGGAAAGATTTAATGAACTCTGACAATGATCTCTATTTTTAGCCTCATCCCAAATTCACCATGGATTTGGCAAAAAAATTCCTAAAGTTCCTTGAGTTACCCTATCAGATAGTCTTTAATTTCAAAATATTCATACAGAGTAAACTCAAGAATGAGTTATTTTACAACTACTTGGGAGCTGGAAAGCCTGGGATACTGGGAGAGGTTCCAGTACACCCCTAACCATGCTAGGATCATGTTCCTGCTGGCAAATGAAGCCTCTTAAGTACCTCCTACTCATCCGTGCACCAAGTAACATCTCAACGGTACTTCAGATCCTGCAGCGGGACTAAGCAAAGCATCCCAAAGCTCCAACACAATCTTTCACTGATGAGGGGGAGTAAGGAGGAAGGACAACCTCTTATCTCTGTCAGGGTATTTTTCCTTTATTACAAGAATTAAAGAATTATGAGAAACATACAAAGTTAATGCAGACAAACGATTTTTTTTTTTTTTTAAATCTTGCTAGTATTTTAATTAAAACCTTTTGTCATGTCTGCTAAGCAAGTTCAAAGTGTTGCAATGCAGGAGCATCGGGTACGCAGAAGTCTTGTTATGCTTGGGGGAAAAAAAACCAATAGTTTTCAACTTCCACCGAATCAGAGACTGTAATTACTACAAGAATAAATCAAATTTAGAGCAGGCAAATACAAAGCATAATCATTTTCTGTGCGGCCAGAAATGAGTTTATTTTTCTTACAATGTGATAAAGTTCAACATTTTCTGCATGTCAGACAGACTATTTTGATAATATTCTTTACATTTTCTCCTTATTAACGAGATGAAAAATTTGCTATTAAGATATGCAAGTCATCTCAATACATCTTTCTACCGGATAAGCTTCAACAAAATCTTAAAGCACTTTTTTCTACCCCCATTAACACAATAAATGCATAGCCAAAATTCTTGCTTTGGTATTAGACAATGTTCTGTTCTTGCAAAATATCAAGAGGTAGAATTCAGCAAACTACAGCAAATTAGTTGGTCTTTCTTTTTCTAAAAGAATCTGTTCAGAATGCTGTAACAGGGGAGACAAAAGCAGTTTTAATTTTCATTATTTCCAAAGATTTTTTTTTTTCCAATTTAACTGAGACAAAAAAGTGGTTTGCCTTTTTTTTTAAAAAAATCACGCCAAAGACTACCTCTGCTAAAGTACTTTC
>NW_010251980.1:74182-78040 GCF_000690775.1 Eurypyga helias | reverse complement strand
CCAATTTCCCTACTAACCTTTTGTGAAGAACAATTTCTGATTGCTAGGCTATTTTTCATTTGCCTACCTCTATTCATAAAAAAAAAAGGAGCATGTAAAATGGCAGATTTGAGAGACTGTTAAATAACTTGAATAGCTTACACACATAAAACCGATTATGCTTTTGCAAAACCAAAGTAATGTTATCAACACACGGGATCGCTCCGGTATGCAACGGCACCGCCAACCACGCCACAGCTCAAGCGCTCACGGGCATCCAACCGCGCCGAGCGCGTCATGAGCACACGTGATCTGCTCTTTGCTTGAAGAATAAACACATACATGCACGCACACACGTATGTATTTGAGTACACATACAAAGGGCGCTCATAATCAAATAAACCTGACAGTTCCTACCTCATAAACCAACATTTTTATGAGACTACATAGTTGAAGTCAGCTGAACAGTTTGGATCAAGTTATCCAAGAGTTCTCCATTTACAAACTTCAGTTTCTCCTTGACGTGGTCTGGAAAATTACCATGGAAAGATACAGCAGAAAGTACTGTAGGTAGGCTGTCACCTCCGGTGCCAGGAGAGACAGCTGAGCTGATGCCACCGCAACGGGAAGGATGGCTCCGAAAAGGTTTCTGCGAGACCGCTGTGGAAAGACCTTTATCAGCTAGTGACTATAAATTTATTTTCTGCAAAGGAACCTTCTGGCATAATGCGCAGAGAAAGGACATAAAACGCAATCTGTCTGCCAATGAAACTAAAAAGCAAATGCGAAGGCGGAAGAGGCAGCATATTTTGTTGAAATATGTAGATATGCCACTTAGATCTCAAGGCGTGCCACCGTCTGACACCAAAGGGTGAAATGTTCTGATCTCTGCTGACAATATTTATACTGAGAAAACCTCCAATATTTCATTCAAACCTCCCAAAACGCCCATCAACCTCTCCCCAGAAGCAAGAGGGTTGGTTGAGAGCTCTCTGCAAGGCTGGTGAACAGGAGACAGAGCCTACGGACCATCTCACCAGCATCACTTGCTTCCGTCTCGGCAGCACTCACCTATCTACCTCCAGAAGACAACTGAGGACTGTGGAAACTGAATTAACTTTGGTTTCTACAGCAAAATAATAAATAAAACGCTTCAACAAGACGGACCGTGGCAGCCCGCATCTCTAGCGGGGTAGAAGGCCAGCATCCCCTGCATGGCTGGCCAACACGCGTGGAGGCTGGGACAGCCAGGAGCGTGGGATGCTTTCCCTTGCTAACAGATTAACTGATCCAATCACCCAGAAGAGAGTTTATGGATTTGGCTTTTTCCTTTCTTTTCATCTTTGTTAGATAACCTGTGTACCTGTAATACTAAATAAAAGCTATGCAGAACAGCAATCATGTCTTTTCTGAATTGGTTATTTTTGAGAAAAGTAACAAAATAATGATCACCCTTGTCGTGTCTAATAAAGCTGTTAAACTAAAGCAGTAATATTCCATCAAATCGGCGTGCAGAACTCTAGTGCAAGTTAAACAGACATATACAGGAAAAAAACAGGAACTGCATAACTGAACCCTATTTTCAGAGAGGCAATATTAATTGGCTAAATATTTTAAAATACAAATACGAAGATTAAGTAACGCTGAAAGACGGCACAGGATCTAAAGGGCAATGGATCTAAAGATACATTTTTAAATATTTAAGCCAGTTTTTGTCCTGAGGGCACAGGATCTAAAGGGCAATGGATCTAAAGATACACTTTTAAATATTTAAGCCAGTTTTCCCCTGAATTTTTATCATCCTATTAACATAACTTTATACATTTTGTATAATAAGTCTGTGCATTACAATGTTCTTTTTTCAATTGTTTAATCTTCCTATTTATATTTTTTAAACATCCAGCAATTGCTCAAGCCTCTGGGTGTATTTATTTTAATTAAATACAACAAAACCAAATGAAATGCATTGTTTGAACGGAGACCACTCAGAATTTTCCTCCATGTGCTGCAACAGAGATCTGTTGGATACATCCCCAGAGTAACACCACCAAAGACAATAGCTGCGCCAACAGCGATTTGTCTGCATTGTGAAAGGGAAACGTTTAACAAAACAAAACAAAAAAAAGAGTAATTTAATATTTGTATTGTGTTTACACAAAGAACCGCTGCTGAGAGCGCATACGGAACGCACGACATAGCACCTCGCGTCCTACGCCCGTGCGAGGGCACACCTCCAGCAATGGGGGACAGGCACGCTCCAGGACAGACTGACGCTCTAGCTGTACAGCCCTGCACTTACTGCTCTTCAATCAATTTAAAGCATCTGCTTTTATTCCGCGTAAGAGGGACGGTGACATGTTTTGCGAAAGGCCCAAGCAAGAGGCTGCCCTGGGCAGCCAGCCCTCACTCCCAGGCCATCATAGCATCACTTCTCTCCAACAACCCCTGCCAACGCGCCCATGTCACCAGCCTTCGCTCCACGCCGCGTTCACCACCTCCCTGGATTTTTAACTTTCTGCGAAAGCACACTCAAATCCGTGGCCTCACCAAGTTATTCATGTGGGGCCAGTCGCTGCGTTCGCCTGAAAGCGCGTAATTCCAGGTTCTGCCTCCCCCTTCACCCACTGCTATTTACTCCCACAGTCAGAAGAGTGCAGTTCAAAACACAGAAGGTAAACAGAAAGGCTTAAAAGGCTTCCTCCCAGTATCTAGCCAAAAAAAACCCTTCTCAATATTTATGCCTTTTCAATGCAACCTATTTCTTCTGTAACAAAAGGCTGCTTTTGAGGTAAACTCCTTACACTGCATTAGGGCAGGCTCCAGCAACACTTTAGATGCTGTTAGAAGAGGTTTTCTAAAATCCTGCGTAAACCTGTAAGAACTGCACATGCAAGGAACAAAACAGGATCTCTGTGGTCTTTCAGCCCACCACTCTAATAGGGTATGAATTCAATGCAGACAAAGGCAGACAACACTCAAAAACGTGCTACCCCTTTGGAATGCTATTTCCTAATGTTCATAATTACCAAAAAAGCAACGGTGGTGTTTGACAAAGGTTTTGGGTTTTTTTAAATAAGCTTACATTGATGAGAAGTTTTTCAGCAAACTCACTATTTTATCTCAAAGGCAAATGCAAGTTCAAAATAAATTGCAAGGCAGTATTTTAGGGAGACTGTTTTAGTTCACATACATGGATTGAATGCAAGCGAAGTTTAATAACAGCTGTACCTAATAAACAACTTTACATCATACAAATTGCCCTGTCCTTTGAGGAAATAACCTGGAAATAGTCTACTTCAGCAGAGACTGTATAGAAATTACTTGTCTTCAAAGCCTGAAAAAGACCAAGGGACAAGTGGTACCCATCTTCTCAAATGCAGCCTATCCAAGTGGTGCTGCTGAAACACCTGATTTTTCCTCCCCTTTGCTTTAATTCTATTTCTTCTATGCTAACAGAGAGCCTTTCTGGATATTAGGTTTCAGCACCCATTTCACATCTCTATATTAGTCTCACCTAATCTTCAGACTTCAACTAACCAATAGCGAAATCTGGAGAAGTAACTTCCCAGAGTGAATTACTTATTAAAAAGCAAACATATCAATGAAAGAGCCCAAACCAGGCACCGTGCGAGGCCAAAGTAATACTCTCAGCCCCATGATCTCTCCCCGTAGATTTTGTCAGATCACTTTGAACTACTCACGAACACTGCCAGTAATTTTTTTTGATAGCCAACAAAGGGGCAATTACAGAGTAGTACCAGGACACAGCTCACATTTTGGGAGGATTTCACCCAGAAACATGCCACTGATATTCACATTTAAGATCTCCCAGGGCCCTATTACTTCTTGCTTTTCCAATAATATCTAGGCTTGCTCTGG
>NW_010251980.1:73774-74158 GCF_000690775.1 Eurypyga helias | reverse complement strand
CCCTAAAAAAGCCACAGCTTCCCAAAATTTGCTTTCTTTTAATTGTAGCAATACAGAAATTTCATGCTAAACTATTCAGCTATCTACCTGGCTAATTTTACATCTGTATTCACACTCTGGGTGAATCACATTTAGAAAATTATATATATTATATATAAACATGGTATGACATTCTGTCAAGTTACCTTTTATTATGCAATTCCATCCTTAAAAAGACCTGGAGATAGCTTATACACTCATTTGAAAATTTGATCCTGGGATAGATGTCTAAAAACTGTCAGAGAAACAACGCTGATCAGAGCAATTTCCAAACGGGGGGTAACTCCCTGCTGCCCCAGACCGCAGTATTTTGGCTTTGTGGGGCCTGGCCACAGCCAGCGGCGG
>NW_010251980.1:43415-73651 GCF_000690775.1 Eurypyga helias | reverse complement strand
GAAAGCTGATCTTCAAAACAATCAACCCCCACCCCCAAAAGCCACTCAGGCCTCTAAGTTTCTAACCATGTTAAAAAACAAGAAATAAAGAATGACCCAAAATACCCCCACGTCTCAGTTCCATCCTCTGATGAATGGCCAGCAGGCAAAGGAGACCTCTGCCCCAAACCCTCACCCCAAAACACCCCATCCTTGCTGTCAGGTATGAAGTAGGCTCCACCACAGCCAGGAACCACCAGCAGGACTCATGGCCGCTCCGTCAGGTTTATTTGGCAACAGCCCTACCTTCTCCCCTCGTATGACCAGTCAGCAACTCATCTCCACACCCGCTAGGCTCACCGTAAGGACACACCTAGCGCTGCGAGAACAAACTGCTCTTTAATGGCACTGTCCATTTTACGGAACTTTACATTAAATTTCACATAAAACCTCAGCTTTAGATGTCCCTTAATTGGTCTCCTGTTTATGACTTCACGCAACCCTACCCAACATAAAAATTTGTCAAACACAGTAATTTCTTCAGTAACGTTCAGCACACCAAATGCTTCCCGTGCAAACCAAGGGCTGACCCACCTCCTCCCGTAGGAAAGCCAACGGAACACTTTTATGGCTTTAACAGTTCAGTTAACCCTAACCCCCTATTTCTCTTCCATTTCCAGTCAGATGGCTTCCTTGGCTGAAACATTTAATTCCTGATAAGACAACCTTTCAACCAACAGAAAATGGACTTTTGAGTAAGGGCAACCGGCTGAACCAGCGAAGGTTGTTCAATTCTGTGTAATTTTTTTTTTTCCCCCCACCGTGCTCGTTATCAGCGCCACATCAGTGGACAGAGACACGAATTAAAGTGCAAAAAGCCCTGACGTGCCTCGATGCCACGGGTGCTCGGAGCAGGCTGGGCCTGGCCTCCCCAGCGCTCGCAGCCAGGCGGCACAGGCGGCCGCAGCCGCGCCGAGAGGCTCCCGCCAAAGGCACGTTCACTGCAGAGGTAACTTACCGTCCTATTACCGGGGCTTACAGACGGCTGTAAATTCAGCATTACCACGCTTTATGATGTTAAATAATGCATCATATGTTGCACAGATAGTTTACTGTACATTTTTCCACTTTGAAGACTTTCATGGATCCTACACAAATTGCACACAGCTGCATATTACTGGTAGTTGACAAGTTATTAAAAATTACATTATCTGATCATCTGAGAAACAGAATGCAGTAGTGCTGCTGAATACTACACTTTAAAATGTGCATAAAAAGGAATGTTGTGGTCCAATTTTTAACTGCTTACTCTTATGAAGATTTTTTTCTTTTTTAAATAAAGATCTACTGCTTTTACAGCATCTGAATGTGCACTACAGCGTATAAAAATGACACCGTGAAGAGCTGTACTACCGTGCAAAAACTGCCACTGGAAATACTGGAATTATCTGGCTTTCCTACAACTGAACTCACCCAATAAATGTTGTATTAGCATACCTGTTTGTGCTTCATTTTCTGATAACAGAGCTTGGTTAAGACTTGAGGAGCAGATAAATCACAGAGCAAGCACTAAACTCAGGACAGTCAGCTTCCAGCTTGTTTGAACTTGACTGCATATTGCTGAGCTCGAACAGAATGTAAACTGCTGCCCTGTAACTGTTTAGATCATATGTTAAAAATCTTTCAAGCATAGTTATTTGTATCTTAATAATGCCTGAAGGTCCTAAACCAAGATCATACCCCATGATCCGGGATTCTCCACCATACAGATCCTGTCTTGAGGACGTTATGATCTAATATAGAAAAGATGCAACAAAAATACGAGCAATCAGGGGAAGAGAAGAGTGGGAAGTCATCAGCTTAAAGGTACAGTTAGTTACTTCTCTAACTACTGAAAAATCCCTCTAGGCAGTGTGCAAATAAAGATAAATAGTAGTAGGTACCACAGGAGGCCTTTTAAGGAGTAAATAGTTAAGCAGTTCGGAGAAGTACCTAGAGGGCTTTCAAACCTGACCCTCAACTAGTACTATGTAATGTGATTTATAATGTTACAATTCATGGCAGAGGAATAAGCCGCCATCTGCATTCTTGCCATTTTCTGGAAGAACTGAAAAGGACCCATATAACCCCTTGAAGTCCTCTTGGCTTGTTCAGCTATTGCCATATTGCCCAACCACAGAGGGCCTCAGCTAACAGCAGCTAAGGTCCATCTAGCTTAGGAAGGAGGAATTTTAACCACTCATTTTCACTGCGTTTTCAACAAGAACTACATTCACCAAGGTTTCTAGCTGCCTTAACTAAAGGGCATTTGCATCTTTACCAAAGCACTCTAAGAAACCACAGGTTTCTATAAACACTTGCCCACTTGTCTTATCCCTCCTTTGCAGATTTAAATCTGCAAACCATATTTGCAGATTTAATTTGCAATACTCACTTGTTTCTTACCACCAACAAACATTTTGTAAGCTTAATGGCAGATTCTTCTGCAGTAGGAGAACACTGGGAATAAGAGGTCTTCCATTCTGGATACCACACCTCAATGAAACTTAAGTAATAAAGACTGGATTTCATATACTCGGGGCAGCGAGACATTCGGCAATATAATTTGGAACGCACAAAGCATGTAACTGGATCCCAATAAATAAACAAACCAACCAAACCATGAGTTGAAGTCCTTTTCTATAACCACATTCATCTTCCTGAAAGCCACACTTCACTGTGACTGATTTGTCCTTCTCGTGTACAACAGATTCTGTTTAAGGGCTAGTAACAGCATTTGCCACATGTCATGACAGGGGATGGAGGGAACCAAAACCCACAAATCCAAGCTGAAAGCTTGTCCAAAGGTCACGCTACAGCATAGAACCTCTGTCTCCAGGATGAGTAAGGTCACCACCAAATGAAAACCACCACCAGTGACAAGAAACCTTGACAGGTGGAGAGACAAAAAACCCCTCAATTTACTGAACAACCATCAAGACCTGCGGCTGTAAAGACTATGCACTGATTACAATCTTTGTTCTGGTATTTTTTTTATGACTGAATGCTCATCCTCCAAAAAACATCATTCGTAACACACTGAACCTGAGTTTCTGAGCAAAATATACGTAATATGGAACCCAGCCAAATGCTACTGATTACACCACTGTCTCGAAAGCCTGCTGGCAAGGTATGCATTGCTTCAAACCCTAAATTATGGAGTCTTCATCCTTTATGAAAATAAAATAACCTGTTATCTCTCGCTTATCTGAACTTATCAAATATTTACTTCTCTGGTCGAGGAAAAAGCAGAACTTTGACGTCCTTTATTCCCACTGAGTGGCCACAACTATGAATGCGCATAGCAGTACAAAAGGATATAAAAATAGAAAGAGAACATATGAAAAAACACTACTATCAATATTTAAATAACGAGGCAGCTTTATCTTAATCAGTGTATCAATTTATTCACATGGGGTGACAAGAATATATTAAAGCTATTCTGAAGCCGGGCCATTAAATTGCTTAGACAACCTGTTAACCAGTGCTGTTGGCAATTAGGAACACATTTTCACTGGAGGCTTTCCGTAGAGCCATGCTTCAAAGGTTCAATCTGAGTATATTAACTTACCACGATATACCCGGAGAATTGCTCCCATCACGTAAGCTCTTTGCTTCCAACTAATTGAACCTACAGTTCATATTCTTAAGAAGTCAACATCCTTCTGCCAGTTTAGCACTTACACAACCATGAGAAAGGTAACTTAGAAGCAGCCAGGCTACACTAATCAACACTAGGTTGGCTATGAACGTCCTCTGTCCCCAAATCGTTTTTATTTACTTGCAGCACATTTGGGCTGAAGTGGTTTTGGTTTACTCTTCAGCAGCTCTCATGAGTTTGTACACGTACTCATGCGTACACATGTACATACACGAAAGGCAAATCTACTCGGACTTTTCTGTTAGGGAAAACTTGGCGTTTCTCTAGCACAAAACTGTAAAAGCTAGCTGGAATGCAGATCTTTATCACCAGAGAAAACTCGCTGAAAGAAGGGATCCACGCCTCGCTGCAAATAGAGTTGTCCCACAAGGAGTGGGGGGAACAAGCAACGAGCTCAAAAGAAATGGAAAAAAGGACTGATGGGTAAAGAATAAGCAGCCCAAGAACAAAATGATAATTGCCAAAGCTTCAGTTTCTTTTGCATTAAGGGAACTGAGCAAGAAAGCTACTCAAGCCCTACGAGCACACTAGAGGAAAATGGGGTTGCTGAATGCATGGTTAAATTACCCAAAACCACCTGGATGGTTTGCCTCAGTCTTCAGTGAGGGCAACAGGAGCGAGGAAGGTGGGATGAAGGCAGGATGCTGGAGGCAGGCAGGATGTACACGGGAACTACTGCAGCCACAGAGGAAGCAGAGCTCCACGATACTCAAAGCGCCGCAGCTCAGGGACCCAGAAAAGGCCTTTCAAAACATTCATATGGGGTGTGATTACTGCAGGTCTGATAGCAAATACATCAAGCTAGACTGGTACCAGAGGATTACAGAATAGCAAATGCAAATCTCTGTGTAAAAAATGGAAAAACTAATTTTGTTATCTAAATGTTGGCTGATTTGATCTCAGGAGTAATGAAATGTTTTAAAACATTTCAAAAGACAGATAATTAGAGACCTGAAGGAAAGAGGAAAAAAAAAACCAGGATAAGACACAACTTGGGTTAACCAGCAATAATTCAAGCTACATTTTCCCAGTGTGTTTTGCAAACAAAACACAAGATTTCTCTAAACATAATGCAGTAGGTCTCATTTATCCAGCTATCAGAAAACAACACTGCGATGTTTTGTAGGAAATAACCAATTTAGTGGAAGAAATAAAAAACAATGTAAGAATCCTAAGATAAATAAGTAAAGGGGCTAAAGTCAAAAGGTCAAATACAAACAAGAAAAATGAGGCTCTAGTGGTTACTAATAGATTTTTTTCCCCCAAGGGTTTATTCTGAGATATATATATATTTTAATTATACATACATGTATATGTATATATAAAAAAAATGAGAGTGACTTGAATAAAAAAGGAAAACACTAATCAAGTTTGCTGCACGTGAATGTAGGAGGATGACATCTGTCATATGCTAACAACAGGCTAATTTTAAGGACAGGTAACAAATAAAGACCCAAATACTTTGTACCACATACAAAATTGTGCACTCAGGGAGAAAACAAGAAGAGTGTGCCTGGTACAATCCGGTAGAAAATTATTAAGAAAGAAAAATTTTGGTTCATTAGATGGAGGACAGATAAGCGACCTCACTCTGAGAGAAGTCGGAGAGCAGCATTTTTGCTGCTCACGTCACATGAGGCCCAGTACAGCCTCAGTGGCAGCCCCTATCACTCATGTTCAAAACAAGACCCTGCAGACAAGACCCTAAACAAATTCAGGCCAAAAGCCAGAACTTTCTTTTTTAAATATGAATGGTTTGCCCATTCAGAAAGCAACAGCCACAAAACAAAATATTTTTGAAGTGGTACTTGATCAGATTGCAAGGACAACTCCGATGCAAATGCCCACCATAGCAGCGGACTAGGTATGACGTGTATATTCACACCAGGAAAAAAAATACAGGGAAAAATTTGAAGTGGCATTGGCATTGCTTTTCTCTTTAAAAGCAAATTCCTCAGCATATACCTGAGTGAAAGAAAGTTGGTACCAGTAAACCAGGAAGGACAACTTGTGAAGGAACCAGAGAGCAGGCAAGCAAGTACACAGTTCTCTGAACTCTCTTTTCATAAAATATCACTGAAACCACTCTTTAGACAGCAGTTTCATTTTAAAAGAAGGTTCATAAAAAGAAGAAACAGAGTAGGGTGATATAAACAGGAAGAGGGGATTTGTTTTGCTTTAAAGGAAAACAAACAAAAAAAAACCCCTAAAACCAGACCTTTGGTGTCACCTTTCTGAAAACCTAAAAGGTCAGAAGTATTTCTAAATTCACTAATAAACTCTCCCTCAGAATGTTTTTCTTCAGCTGAAATCTAGCTTCCGGGGCAGATCTCACCAAGATTTTTTCAATCTCAGCTTCACTGCAGGCACTTCAGTAACATGAAGATGAGGGCACAAGGAATGATGCATTTTAATTCATGGCTAAATTATTTTGGTTTTAATTTAGAAACAATTTTTAAAGTCCAATGAACAGACTTCTCTTAGATCAACCCAACACCAGATGCAAGCGCTCCGACAGATAACGGATTTGAGAACTAACCATTGCAGCCACGTTGCCTTACTCGGACCTCTTCAACGAGGCCTAGAAATGCAACCAATGCCTCCCACACACAGGAAAACTCACACACCAACAGCTGGGAATCACCAAGGCAGACTGGATGGCTTATTTAGCACACGTGGATTCCTGACAATTCATTGCTTTCGATTTTGTTGTTGTTGTTGTTCTGAGAATAAGATAATAAACCTAACAGCAGCCCTCTAGTAAAACAAGAGTTATTTAGCCCATACAAGCCTCCACAACCCCTAGCAGGAATTAAAATGGATTTAAAAGATTTATAAAGGACTAAAACCTAGTTTGTACAGTCACACTTAAGTGGAGAAGATGACCTCCTGCATGGGTGCAAACCCTGTGGCAGTGGCCAAAGCCACACCTGGCGAGCCATTGGTGTGCCCCACACTTAAAATCGAGGAAAAGGCACCAGCAAAAATGAGACTCAGGTACAGTGGGACAAACAGGCTCCTAGCCCCCCAAACAAGCAATCCTGCATTCTAAAGAAATAAGAACTGGCTAAAATTATCCTGTGTTGCATATCTGTTACCACTGGTAATCATATCATTATATTTTTATTGGGTTGGGTTTTTTTGAGGCAGGAAAAAAATTACATCTTTCTTGCAGCAAATACCAGAAATGAAGTGATTACTACGTAAACACCACTATATTAACTCTAAAGTATGTCAGCAGACATGCACACTATACATAGATGTTATAAATATAAAAATTATTTCCAGTTCTCTTTTCCTAATTATAAGTTGTGCAAGTTCTCCTCCTCTTCAGAAACAGCCCTACTTGAAGTTTCACTGATGAAAAGGAAAAGCCAGTCCTTTAAATTGAGCTATTAAGTCTTTTGTGTCTCAATCTCAGATGAGCCAAAGATGCATATAATTATCCTCTGTCCACAAACGATGCATTTCCAGTACAAAATTAGTAAAGTCCTTACACTGCATATAAACAAAACAAACAAAAAAGAATAAGTCTACATTAATTGCTATTTATTGAACTGCATATTCCCCTTAACATTTTTTTAATCCAGCAGCCATCGCAGGAAAGGTGGAGTCAGGAGGCAGAAAATTGAAAGAAAACAAACCCCACAACCTGGGTTGATACAGACCGTTCAAGGCAAGGTTGTTTCATACAGACTTGCACGCATTCAGTCCCCAAAGCCTTCTGTAAACTGCAGACACCATGATGAAACACTTTTCATTTTGTAAACACACTGCTGCTTTCCTGGAGTTTTTCTTGTATCAAAAGCAAACATACAGTGCCAGAAATACTAAGTAAGAATGGTCCTGCAGGAGCTGGCAAATTCCATCACAAACCTCAAATGAAAGTGCTGCTGAATGGTAATAAACACTCCAGCGTTTGCAGCCCCTCCACACACCAGTATAGGAGTAACCATATGCATAACACCCCTGCTATGCAACATGAACAGCGCACACATCCAAAGGAACTGCAGTGTGGCCAATACAGTGATTATCAAAAGCAAAATTTCAGCCATAATGGGAAGCCAGGGAGAGAAGTCAGGACATCAGATGTCTAAAAATACAGCATTAAATAGACAGCTATTGCCAGAGCAGCAGAATAAGCGGCTCAAACCCATTTTCCCTTCCTCACATCAAGAAAACAGGTAAACTTGGGAATCTGGATTCTTGATCTCGAGCATAATGTCTTTGTTTCTTCCCCTCTCTGCAACCTCTGAATGTTTTTAGTTTCGACATGATGAAGGTGGCAGAAACAAAGAATAATTTGAACAAGCTGAATGTTCATTATCTTGTCATAATGCACAAGACTCGCATGTTCTGAAAAGCTTCTATTCTCTCCTTTAAATATTTTTATTCAAATAACCTCAAATGCTGTAGAACCTGAAGTTAGAGTACAATACCCAGAGGGGAACCCGTATGTTCTCTTTTCCACCTTTAAGAAGAAAATAGGTATTTATATACCTGCATGCCACACAAGTACAGCCCACCATGTCTCCCCGCAACGCTGGTGTAATAACTGTTATTGCCAGCCTAACCCAGCCAAAGGCACCTGGTGGGCACACCAGGCCCGAAAGCCCAGCTAAGCCTCCCGCCACGGTAGTGGCCTATAGCAAGCGAACTGTAAAAACAGCAGTAGTATATAAAAAACCCAACCCTTTGTACCGGTTTTTAACAACTGTCACTTAGCGATTTTCCAAGTTGCAGGGGATATGTAGAACTGGGGATTTAATAAGCACTAACCATCCTCCTCTAGCTCACTACGAACATTTATGTGCTCTGGGATGAGTTCTGAAGTATTCCTGCCAGCAGATTCCAATGGGTCTGAGAGCCCCAGTGGCACAATACGAGTCACGAAACCACAAGAAATCATAAATAGTGCTTTTTCTTACCTTTTCCATATTCCCCTCAACTGCACAGAGCGTACTGCTCAGCCGTGACCGGTCAAGCAGAGGCTCTACCTGGGAGTTTTGAGACATTTAAGAGCTTTCAGCGGGGGACCTTCAGGTAACCTTCCTGGAAAGCCAAGGCTGCAGTGCCAGCCGGCTCGCCTACACCCACATACTTGGAGGCTCCTTCAAACAACTTTCGTCTCCAAGAGCTAATATTGACTCTTCCTCATGTTTTCATTAAGTCTATTCTTTATTACAGTTTCTATCAACATGCCCTGCACATTTAATGTCTGCAGCTCCTTACAACACTCAGCAAGCTCTGAAGGGGAGAAGAAAAAAAGAGGGGGGGGGGGGGGGGGGGGGGGGGAAGTTAAAAATCCTGGCATCACATTTGTAATCTTCTTCTATTCTTCGGCATCAAGGCCGACTTAAGTAATAGGTTACACACCACAGTCAGCGGCTCATCAAGTTCACATTCAAATGCTTTTAGAAATCTTGATTTAATACCATCTGGTCCTGATGATTTGTTACAGTTTCTTTCACCAATTAATTATAAATCCTATTCCACTGACACTTCAATTTGAGACAGTTCCTCAGAAAAGTCTTCTGGAACAAAGAGGCTCCAACATGCACAACTCACCCTACAATCCTCTCACACGTGAAGAAATAGTTTAGTTCCCACATTTGCATTCCTAACTCTCAAATGCTCCTTTTACACCTGGAAGCCAATCTATTTGGAAAAGGTTTTATTGGTGGCTTTTCCTTACAGTCGTTAATAAGCTGATCTTCAAGCCTGGAAGCTGACTTTCCTATTTCATTCTTACATCCAACTCTCCAGAATTCATGCCCTTTTCTAGTCTCTTTGTTTTATGATGGCTTCCTCTTTCTGAGAAGTGTCTTTTTACTTCCAGCAATCTTCTTTGCTTTGACAATATTGGCTTTTCCCCTCCCAGATATACCTCTTTTTTTATAGGTAGCCTAAGCCTGCACTTCACCACTGTCTTTAAGCAGTCACGGTGCATCCCGCGGCCACTTTAAACTTTCAGCTGTTTCTTTTACAAAGCTAAAGAAACAGAGAAGGAATTCTTATCTTCATAATTTTCATGTCGTCTTCATTACAAAAGTTGAATATGACAGTGATGGGGGGTTTATTTCTCTAAAATCGAGTACAAGACAGCCGCTGTCGCAGTGGCTTTACTTCCACCTCAAACCGACGGCACCACAACGTGATTCTTTTCTCAGGGACTCCCCAACGAGCCGCTCCACAAACCAGTCGTTTATGACATTTCATGCATCATCCCTGCATAAAACCTGTCTTGACATGAAGGCAGCCCCTGCAAGGGTAACAGAGGCTGAGGTTTTTGTTCTTACAAGTTTTCTCATCTTCTAGCTGCATAGAGTAACCGCTACTGAGGCGACACAGTCATTGTTGTCATTCAACTGAAAACGATCACTATTAGATACATCCAGAACAGCAGCAAATAAGAAAAAATTCAGCTTCCATCTACTATACCTGGAGAGGTCAGATGACCCTACAAATATTATGCAAATATATCCTGTGTTGATTAACCCCAAGTAGCACCTTCAGTTTCACTTCCCCAGAAGGTTGAACCATCGGTCCAGAGCGTTATGGTTATTAGTACGGAAACACCACCAAAACCTGCAGCTGAGATCAGGGCCCACAGTAAAAAAAGATACTTCACGAACAGACAGGAATATTACCCAATCCATACGTTTCAGTTGTAAAAAGCCTACAAATAATAGAGATTTGTAGATGCATTGTCCTAAAGATGGGCTGCATGAGAATTACATGATCGGCACTCTATTCTTTCACTTATTTTTGCCTAAGAGCAAACCATAAAGCTATAGTCATAAAAAATGAAAAATTACTACTTCCAGAAAATGATATTTTTTGTGACTTTACTTGAATTTTCTTGGTAGTGCTAGAAGATTTTTTTAAAAATCCCAGAGTTAGAGGTAGAAGAAACCTGTAAGGTTACCCTGTCCCCAGATTGCTCCCACCATGTATTTCCTTAAATAGCCTGCACAATACAACTACTTACTGCCAAGTTAGAAAGCCCTCTACAAAAGTTAGATTACAAATAAAATGAGCACAGTTTCCGTAAAATGATTCCTCAATTTACTAGAAATTAGAAGAAAAACCAAACCGGTCAGTAATTTCAGTGAAATACCATGAGGAAATTAATGAATTACCGTAAGGCTACCTCAGCAGGGAGAGCAGGAAGGTAGGAAATGAAACAAACTTCTACTGTGGGCCGGAATATGATTACAAAATAAGAAAGCAAAGTTGGATCAGTTTCCCATAGCAGTTTAATTCTTGGAAGGCTGTTATTGAAAAGCAAGATTCATCAACATGCTTTGCTATAAAGTCATGGCAAAGTAGGCAAGAAGCAAGCTAGTAAAATAACTAACGTGATTTGTATGGTCAGTAGAGATTGCTTTAAACATCCCACTGTGTCAGTAGAAGACATTTTTCAAATCTGCTTTTAAAGAACTGCTTTTGAACACGGCTAATATTCACTGGAAGAATTAGGGTTGGGTTTTTTTTCCTCCCAGATTACTCAGGCAGAGAAAACGCATCTCTATTCTAGAAGCATACCAAAAGCAGAACAATTAAGGAACACAACTGTGCACGGATGTCAGGCGAGACGACAGCCCGGGTACAAGAAGCCACATGAGCGACTCGATATCCAGAGGTCTGAACTAGTCATTAAGTTTGACTGTGACACACCAGCTGCAGAAAGCAAGATACGGCTCTTCGGAGAAACCAGGACCTGACACCTGGGAAGTCTAGAGACAGAGGACTCAAAGGCTTTCCTTCAAGAGATGAGAGAATGAAAATCTAAGCATTTAAAAGAAGGAAGCAACATTATGGATTGGAATTACCTGCTATATTGCTTCTTAAGCAAGGAAGTTAACAGTCCAGTACTACAGCCAGGACACTGGTTCCCCATGCTGCTCTGAGCTCACTTTTCCAGGAATTACAGGTAACTGGCACCACCAAACCTAACTCTTCCATATTTCAACCCAAACTATTCTACCTCAAACCAAAACCTCACCCACGTTCGCCGGGATAGCACAACTCCACGTTAATCCAGAGCCAGCCTACAGCAGGCTTCCCAGCCGCCAGCACAGGGCGGTGACCTGGCTGCAGCGCAGCACCCGCAGCACCGCCCCACAGTCACGCTTCTCCAACCGGCCTAGGGAAAGGGCTGCACCAACGCCCGGTGCGTGCGGCATCCCAGGCCTTGTGCTAAACCTGAAGAAGTTTTTGGGAGACAAAGGCCCTAGCAAGAGAAGCAGCAGGAGATACGAATACCCTTCTCACCCGGAGCACTGTAGCTCCGTCACACCAGGGGCTGAGGAACAGCAGCAGAACACCACTCTGAACGGCCCTTACCCATCTAAAAGGAAATCAGAATCTGGAGAGAAGCCTACCTTACGGTAGGAACCCTTCCCTGCTTCTGTGCAACGTATTTACTGTGTGAGATGTTTCGAAAATACTAGAGGAAATTATTTACAGCACCATTGATATGTTAGCCAACTGCTTATACACTTCATTGACAGTCTTCCAGCAGAGACATCGCAAACTGTCCAGAGTCGCTGCTACAAGTACAATACATCAAAATTAATCTGGCACCTGTGTAAAATTTGGCAGTCATACCCAATAAACTGTTTCGACCATGATGTAGCAGTGACTGACAAGTCGAACAGTGCGAGCTGGGCACAAAGCTCCTCTCCACGCCTCATTACAGTGCCGCGCCAGTCAATATACGCAGCTGGAGCACCTCTCCTATGACGAAAGGCTGCAAGAATTGGCCTTGTTCAGCCTGGAGAAGAGGAGGCTCCGAGGAGACCTCATTGCAGCTTTCCAGTATCTGAAGGGGGCCTACAAGGGTGCTGGGAGAGGACTTTTTACAAGGGCCTGTAGTGATAGGACAAGGGGTAATTGGTATAAATTGAAATCAGGGAGGTTTAGATTAGATGTCAGGAAGAAATTCTTCACAGAGAGGGTGGTGAGGCACTGGAACAGGTTGCCCAGAGATGTTGTGGATGCCCCATCCCTGGATGTCTTCAAGGCCAGGCTGGATGAGGCTTTGAGCACCCTGGTCTAGTGCAAGGTGTCCCTGCCCATGGCAGGGGGGGTGGAACTAGATGATCTTTCAAGGTCCCTTCCAACCCAAACCATTCTATGATTCTATGACACTACCCACTATTGGTACCAGGGCCGTTACTCATTACTGTAGTCTACACTGAAACCAAATGCCCTCTGGAATCTCCAAGAGCGTAATTTGCCTGTAAAATACCAGCAGAAAATGTCAAGTCATTAGGAGAGTCTCTAGAAGAAAACAGCAGCAGGGCTAAGCATCACCAACGGGCTCTACCTTACGCAGCCACGAGGGAGTAAACGTAGAGAGGGGAGCAATTCTGACAGCTTAAATTCAGAGAAGCACATCCTTAACCAAAGCACTACCATGTAACCACGAGGTATCACACAGACACTGTATTGCCGTCTGATGCTCTTGACACCGTTGTGTTTCTCAATGCATTGCCTTGCCAGCAACGATTATCAAAAACCCGAGCGCAGAACAAGCCCTGCGCCTCGTGCCCCTCCATGGGCCTTCTGCAGTCACAAAAACGCATTCTATCTGGATAACTCATTTGTTCTTCATTTGTACTGCGCGGCATTTAACAAGGTTGTGCATAATCATCTGAAGGCATGCAAATCATTTTTATTTTGTGTATTACCTAGGAAATTAAGTGCTGCCTTCTCCTTTATCTTGTTAGCACAAGTCATTACATCTTTTTCATATGCCAAGATAAATTTAACACATATTCATTGGTTTCTAAGGAAAATGTAACTGTAGGCATCAAATTATACCTAAAATGCATTTAATTCCCTCTGCTCTTTTAATTGTATGTAAAGAGCTGGATTCTACCCTGGTACAAACTTCAGTTTCCCCAAGCTTACTGCTAGAATGTTATTTTCCTGTCAATATCACCCGCTTCCTATTTTATTTTTTGAACAAGCTAACTACCTTTAAAAGATGCTACCTTTTTTACTGACATGCTATTTTCAAATTATAGCTCTATCTCTGTTAGTAAAACCTTACGCGACCACTGAATACGAAGTGGGTTTCCTGGCTAAACCACCTTTTCCTTTCTGACACACCGAGGTCTCTCCTGCTGTAATTTTAATGAAGCTCCTGCTTCTGTGTTTGTACTTTGTGGGCACGCGTCCATCACCGCTTCCCATGGGGAGGGCAGGCAAAGCGTTAATCCTTGCCGCTGAGCCAGCAGAGGGAGCACAGAACATATTTAGACCCAAATTCATAATTGATTCTTTAAGAAAAAGAAATAAAGAAGTTGATCAGAGTTATTAACATCACTTGGATTTTAAGCAACGTCTTCAACCAGACTGCAGAAGAGCAGGGAGTTAAAAATGGGGTTAAAGCCCAACAACAATTGCTCTTCTAGCACCATAAAGTACCAATGAAACCTTACATAATAACGTATTTTCAATTATTAAATGAGCAAAATATGTTTTTGTTTTGGAGCCGTGTTGAACAGCCACAAGGGTATTCTCTTCAGGCACTCAGCAGAGTAATGAATTGATCAGCTGCGAGCGCTGGCAGAGGAGCAGCAGCTGCCTGCAAGCACCACCTCTTCCAACGGCTCCGCTATCTGTCAAGGTCTCCACTTCTGCCAACGGTCCAGCGGACATCCGCCCTGAAAATAGATCCTGGCAAACCTGTCTAAAAAAGGCTACCCAAGCCTACACCAGAATAGAAAAGAAAGCACATCTTGCTTTGAGTTTTATTTAAGGCAAACAGGGTGTAAAGAAGGAAGGAAGGAAGGCAGGCAGCCTCCAATTTTACTTTTCCAATAAAAGCAAAGAAATGAGTAAAGAGCAAGCAATTTATTTCTGCACCATCCAAGGTTTGGGTACTCATTAGCTCATGTAAGTGTTACATTCTGTGATGACCATTTTAGTACCTAGCTTAATTTACTTTGTCTTTCAATAACACAGTATTTCTTTTCACAAAAATGAGCATAATGAGGAAAAATACATATAAAACATGCAAATTAAGAAATTCAGAAATGCAACAGTATGCTGTGGGTTGGTACAAAGAACGAAGCCTCAATTTACTTGACTTAGCCTAGAACATCAGAATATTTTTTCATATTAACTCCACCATCAACATTTTCCTAATGAGTGTGCCCAGACAGATTAACAGTTGCTATTGAAGTGCGTGTCAGAGCAGCAAATAAAATCCAAGAGGAAAAAGGAAGGAAAAAGACTCAGAAGTGCAAGATGACTGGCAACATTTTGTTATACAAGACCCTGATACCCAAATTATGGAAGCAAAGGTTAAGACCCTCCCATAGGATGCTTCTACTGACAGCCACCCGGCGACAGAGCCTTCCGGGAGCATCAGAGCAGATGCAAACGAGGCAGCAATTAAGGTTCACAAGGTCACTTTCACTCAGAGCGCCTTTCCCCCGAGTTCATTATTACAGCCTCATACTGCTGGAGCGAAGTGTGGACTGGGGCAATCGCAGCCAAACGCAACCCCTTCTCGCAACTCCCGTGGCAGGGGTGGGCGCTGCCCAGGACCCGAGTTGCACCGGCTTAGCCAGCACCGGCAGGCACCCAAGCACAAACTCCTCCACCTTGCATTGCTCCCAACACGTCCTTGCGGATGTCTCCCACACTTAGTTTTATCCCTTTTAATTGAATGAGACAGATCCAGTGTTGGCCGAGAAGGGTCAGTCCTCTCCAAGCTCACAGCACAGCTTGCTCCATGCAATAAACATAAACATATTTCTGAGTGCAGGTGAAGCTGTTCCAGAAACTAAATAAAACACCAGGAATCCTCTGCAAAAGACACTCAGGCTGAGCTTCTTTTTAAACTACATTTTGAATTTCTTTTTAAACCACGCTTTCTATATACTTTTTCAATGGGCACGTGACTATCTGCTGCAGGGGTCTTCTCTTGTTCCCATCCAAGATTACGGAGGAAACAGTGGTTTGCCTTGTTTTCATCTCCTTGCAGATATATAATGATTTAAGAGCTTTTCTTTCTTTGCCAATTGACGACTGGAAAATTGCAATTTTTCAGAAGGAAAGTCCTCACTCTTCTGGTTGCCGTATTTGGAGGGAAGACAAGGAGGTCTCCACGGCTTGCCCAGTGCCCGCAGCACATGCCATGACGGGGGTACAGCCGCAGTGCTGCTGTCCCTCAGCATTTCCAAGCAGCAAAGCAGAGCTGGAAGGGCGCTGCCTGCTCCGGCACCCAGGGAGGCGGCTCACCTGCACCCACCCAGGGTCCCCCTGGGACGCCTGCGCGCGGCACCGGGCAGACGCTGCGGCACTCCGCACCACTCGCGTTTTCCTCTCTTCAGTAGCTAACAAACTAACGAACACGGGTGACCACAGCCCCACGTGCGGCTCGGCCGCCTCCCCAGCGCGACACCAGGGATGACCTCTCTCAAAACAGAGCAGCAGCATCAACGTCACTCAAAGCCATCACTCCATCAGAGCTATCCTAAGGCACTCCTTTTGCATCCACCTGCAATAACAAACAGCAGCAACTTTTCTCCCTAAACAGCTCGTACTATTGGCACAGCATTTGCACACATCTGCTAACCCCAGCTAAACGGCCATGTTTTCTGTATCCATCAATAGCTCTCCAGAGTACAGGCATAGTAAGGCGTTTTGTATAATCCATTCCCCACAGTTATGCCTTTTAGTGACGCCTTTTTCCTAATGGCTATTGCCAGAGGCTTTAAAACACCGGGAAATGGTGGACAGCCTTGCCTGGGGACTCAGAACAGCGGGAAGGCTGCGCACGTACCTAAGTTACACATTTCAGATGCCACCACTGTAAGAACAACAGTGCCTCTAATCAAATTAGGTCTGATTCTGGACACCCCAGAGGCCCAGAACAAGTACTACTTCACGTCTAAGGCCTTTGCAGTATCTATCAACACAGGAGTAAACAATGAAATAAATCTGTGATGTTCCACACCTAAAGAAAACGTGCCTTTGCAGTTCTGACTTTTGCAAACACATTTAGATCAGATGCGTCTCTCTCAGAGCAGACCTTGAATTCCAAAATGAATAAAAAGACATTATTTTTCACACAACACTACGTCTATATCCTCTTAAAGCACAGCAGAAACAAGCCGATTGTAAAACTGTGATTTTTTTTTTTCTCCCTCTGCCTGCGTGCACACTGTGTACACGTTAGAGAAACTTGCTGAAGGTGTTGTTCCTTCATGCACTTAACACTCCTGTGATCTACTTTGCTGTGAAAAATTCTCAAGTCTCTTTCATACTCCAGAAGACCGTTAAATACAGTTTCCACCACAGGGCACCTGATGGGCGGGCACGTCTCTACAGAAAAATGGTTAAACGCAGAAATTTAACACCACCAAAACATAGACTGTTGCAGCCTTCCAACTCTCTGTATTACCTCAATCACATCTGTCAGCCAGCCTGGAGATGCTGAAGCCACTCAACCTGGAGATGCCGAAGCTCAGACTTTCCCAGTCTCCACAAAAAGCTGTCTGCGTGCTGCAGTGCTTCTTAGCATCATTCCGAGAGGAAAGTTGAAATGGAAGTAACTTTACGTCACAAATATGAATCATTTTTCTGGTAAATGCTTCAATATTTCTTTGCTTTTCTGCATTAAGTTTAAATCAAAAGCCTCCAGAAATCACGCAACCACCCAGTAAGAGGCAGGCTCATAGCAACCCTAATGAATGACTTACAGTGACAAAACACAAACCTCCCAAAACACAGCTTCACGGATTGCTGCACGCTCTCAGGCCTCAGTGGTCAAGGCAACAGAATTTAAAAACACTCCAAAAGACTTTTTTTTTCTTCAGTGAGGTAAGAGATCATGTTAAAAATTTTACAAGTGTGCTAGTAGATTCATCACAGCCAGAGATATTTAGATTAATATAAAAGCTGCGTAATTAATTTCCTCTATCAATTTTGTTCTGCGATGATCTCACGTCTGATGATGTAAGCACTGTCTTTTCTGACTGATGGTCTATGAGCTGGTGATGCATTATCACCTGCTGTCCCACTGTTCGGCCACAAAGTACACATGTTTCAACCTAAATGGAAAATTATCTTTTTAATGGCAAGAGGTCTGAACTCAGAAACCTGCCAACGTAACCAAAATTATCCATAAATCCGTACCATTCATTAACCTCAGACCCAGCTGCACGCCACCCTTCACAGGCAGGCTCTCCCATGCACATCTGCACGCACACGGGCCGATGCGAGAAGCTCCCTTGATGTGGCTCTGCTCTTACATGGAAAAAGAAAGTTTGGTTGTGTCGAAAAACTGCAGCCAGTAGGGCCCTGCATGGGAGTGGGGGGCAGTTCTCCCTCCCCAGCACTGGCAAGTTTTTAATTTCCCAATATCTGTGTGTAACTAAACCTCCAATTCATTTCCTGCACGAAAAATAAAAAGGTGCCGCCAAACACGGCCTTAACGCTCCTACTCTTCCTGCCCAGGTTCTCCCAGCCGAAGCTGAACAAACGGTACCAAAAGGGTTGGCCGAGATCTCTGCCAAACACTCACCATTAGGAGAAACACAACATCATTGCCCACCTTACAGCAGACCAGGCCATGACACAGGGCAGGGAAGCAGTGCCCAGCAAGGCTGATGGTTGCAAGGGGAGAGTAGGCTCTGCAGGAGAAGGATGCATCGCTGAGATTCATGTTTTGTTACCTCCCTACTGCCGGCTCATCCTCCTATCGCCCTCTTCCCGGCAGGGAAAGGCCATGGCAGAGCCACCCTCTCCTGAGGTGTGACGTGAGCCAAACCAAATGCCAGGCCAAGACAGGGCTGCCCAGCGCGCTCCTCTTCCCGCCCGCGAAGCATGTCGCACCAGCACGGCGTTTCCTTCTGCGTAAGGAGCTACGGATCTTCAAATTATTGATTTGACATCTAGGGCTGATAGCAAATGCAGGTTTAGAGATCAGCACGCCGAGTTTTACGAGGCTTAATGTAACAGCATGCAGCGAATTAACCAGGGGGCTGGGTCAGCTCGAGGAGAATTGAAGAGAAATTACACTTCTACAAACTGTGTTTCTTCAAAGCTTACAGAAGTCAAAGGTGCGTGAGGATCAGGAATCAGTATTTGAGCTGTAAAACTGGCAGCACAGTCTTGGGGACTAGAGCAGATCCCTCCCCACAAAGCACACAGGAATTTCAGCTCAATTCCAGCCCAAGACAATGAAATCCAGCACACGCTCCAGGATGCAAATTTCTTTCCATCCCAACCCTAAGCCTCAAAACCCATCCCCAATGCTATCCTGGTTTATATAACACACACCTGTTCTACAAGCAAATGGCGGATCATCTTCACTACCTCAACTCTGCACTGAATTCTATTGAGTAACGTTTTTAAAAGTTCCTGCTAGAGGGCTGATGCTCATTCAAACAGTGTAAACTGCATCTGACATGTCGGCGTTGGTGTGCAAAGCAACTCGAGCGAAAATCCACCACTGCCCAGAGCTGTCGTACGTGGAGGCCGGGGTCTCGTACATCTTCATAACTACACAGGTGACAACAGGGTAGCAGGAATCACCGGGCAACACAGAGGTAAGCTGAAGGCATTATCAGCTAAGGGTAATTCTCCCAGTTTCCCCAGGCACAAAGCTCCAGCAAAGAAAAAAGGAAAACGTGCAAACAGATTTCTACCAAGGAACCAGATTATTCTGCATCGTGGAAACAGCAGCACATCTCACATCCCTTTGCAGCGGCAGGGCAAGCACATCCGCCAGAGGTCAGCAGGAGCATCTTTCTGCCATCAATAAGCATTCATCCAAAATTGTAATTGAAACTGTGCCTGTGTAAACTTCATTATTCCACTCCATGCCAGAGGTTCCTCCTTAGATGCATATTAAAATCTTATTTATAAGCTTTTTGGACTGAACTGTTTACCCACTGTTTTCCTTACTATCAGTCAACACCTACATACATGCAAAATAAAGGTACAGGAAGAGTGCAGACAAATATTTGATGTGCACAGATTGCCCCCACTTTGCTCAGCTCACAGTATACCTAGCAAACAGCTAGAACATAGAGAACTCAAAAGAATAATTAATCCCCAAATACCAGATTAACAAAACACCCCCTGCAGGTCTTCACTCTTATTTTAGCACCTGGCAAGTTTATAACTAAGTTTAGCTCCTTTGCACATCAAATTCTTTGCAGATACCACCTAGAGAAACATAATACTTGGACAACCTCAGAAGACCGATGCCATGAGCTGTATTTCCTTGGTTTCACCTACAGAGAACAGTTTGGGCATGCAAAGTAATGTCAGTGGTTCCTGAAAAACCAGCACGCTCCCAGCCTAAAAAGCTTTGAAGTAGGCTCCATCATTAAGGCAAGTCCAAGTTCGGAAAGTTAAAAATGTTTTTGCTCTACCCTGTACATCACAGTGCAACTGGAGGAGAGGAAAGCATGGGTTAGTCAGCCTGTACATCAACCCCTGTCCTATTACACCCCACCATCCCTTGAGGGATGGCGTATCTGCACAGCACCATGGATGTGGGGTTATGAAAGTCAGGCAAGTAGAGGCATGCTGCAGGCTTCGCCAACACACACAAGTAATCAATATAAGAAATCACATGGCAAGGTTCCAATTACACTGCATACACTAGCAGACGTTTACCTCCAAATCAGCAAGCTCTGGTACCTGTGGGTGAACCCGAGTTAGCCATCCACGTATCCACTTTCCCCAGGCAGCTATCTGGAAACTGCTGATGGACAAAGTCCAAAACACCACAGCAAAAGGAGAGTTTCTTGCATAGCAGCTGCCAGAGCAAGCTGCAGAGTAAATCCCAGCTCTTGAGGATTTTCAGCAGCGGAAATACCGTGTCCTACTGGGACAACCAAAGATCCTCTTGATAAACACTACAAACTCATCTTAATTTCAGTTTAGGAGACTTACAGTGCCAGGGCACTACGGCTGTAATCAGTCAGCAACCTAGTTGTTTTAACTATGAGAAAGTAAAGCTGTGAGTGGAATTACAGTAAGAAAAATAACTGGATTCACAACCACCTTTTACACAATGGTATTTTGAATTAAGAAAGATCCTTTAAATGTACTTAATACAAGTTTCTTCATGTGGAAGTAGATAAACACATCCGCACACTGTGACTGTATCAAAATGTCACCATTACGAATCTCAGCAATGACTAACAACCAAGTATAATTCAAGAAACAATAACTACTAAATTTTCATTTACACATAAGCTCCATGCAACTGAGACAGATAATGGCTAGCAAAGAAGCTGGCAAGGCTTTTTTTCTGCCCCTTTCTTCCATCTGTGGAAAGTCCTTTGGCAACATAAGGCACAGATTATCACCCATGTGTATCAAGGAAGGACAGGAGAAGGAAACACTCAGCTGAAGGTATAACAGCAAAGACAACAGAACAGATGTCTAAGCTCTCTCCCAAAATATCCCAATAAAAAAACCCCTTTTCTCAGGGTGGGATTTTCATTTAGACAAAGTACATGCTCTGCAGACACCGCCACTAGCTCAGTCTTTCTGAATGGCTGCACAAACAGCTCCACTTCTGAAATACTGAGTATCAAATACATTTTCTTCAATCAGGTAATTTGCTCTGCTAAGACATTTCCATGACCAGCTTCCTTTAAATAAATAAATAAATGGTCTTCTCAACCATCAAACTACAATAAACTGCTTGGTAGAAAACATATCCTCTAAAATTTATCTTACCTATTATTCGATATACCATTTTGAAGGAAAAAAGCTTCAGGTCATAAACAGAGTGCTTACCCAATTCACTAAAACTTGACGAATTCTAGTACCTGCATATCATTTCTTATATGCAGTATTAACACTGTGTCTTGATTAAAGGGCAGAACAAGGAAGACATCTTCAGAAAACATTCTAATATTATTTTAACATTAATATCTAATCAGAAAGTTTATATCCATAAATAACCATATACATATACAGCACATTATCTAATACATGTGTTTTGAAATATATCAAGGCTAAACCATTGCTCAAGATAATGATGTGAAGTGTTGACTTAAAGTGTGCATTATTTACAAGAACAAGCACCGGCTTCAGAATTTCAAGCTCAATTTTCGCTAGATACAATCTAAATTGCATTAAAAGCATATATATTGTGCTAACAAATAAAACAATTCCTCAGGAACATTCTTTTTAACCTGCTTTTTTATATATCTATAAAATACATTCATGTAAAAAAAGCATATTCTGCTGATGAGACAGTAAAAATAAATAAATCCAGACTGCATTTGAATGAATTTTCAGTATGAAATATATAAAATTATGCTGCCTCCATAGCTTAGAGGAACAAAAAAAATGTAACACCACTGAATTAGGTGTTGCATGGAATTTATTTTTTCTGAAACAGAACTGGATTTCACAATAAACCATTCTTTTCGTTACTCTGCACTGCTGTCTGGCAACTCTAATCCGGTATAAAGTTTGCAAAAAAAGTCTGTTTTTTCTTTATAAATGCTTTACAGGAAAGAATCCTGCTAACCCACCAGTCATCCTTCCAGCAAAGGATACATTATTAACCAAAAACGTACAAATAGCAGCACAAGGTTCAAACCTCCAGATCACATGGACTCATCATCCCTTCACCCGCTTTAAATCAAACCATAATCCAAACTAATTAAAAACTAAACCCAGGGCTGAGAAGAGAGCTTTTGTTTTGAAGAGAGCTGAGAAGCTTCGTTAACCTCTTCTCTTCCAACAACTTTTCACAACACAAAATGACTCCTGTGCCGCTGAAAGCCCCTTGTACTCACCTAGGGACGGGCACCACAGCCCTCAGGAGCAAGTGGGTTTTTCGCAGAGCAAGGCTGCACGCGCACCTTACACCCGCGTCCGCAGGAGTCACGGGCCGAGGGACGGCCCAGCTGTGACCTCAAACTCCAGCACCTTGTGTTCTCCAGTGAACTGCAGAAACACACGATCCAGACGGTCTCTTGCAGGAACTGTTCCACACGCGTCAGCTTTGTGGGAAGACCGGCTCTGCCTGAGCATCAGCATACCCCGAGCTCCCGAAAGCCCATCGTGCTGGCAGGCAGGAGGGCCGGGCTCACCTGCCACTGCCCGGCTGTTTCGCAGAAGCAATGCAACCAGCCCGGCGGTGGATCCGGAGTGAGCCTCTGCTCCCACTTTTCATCCAGTTCCCACACAGCCCCCTCTTACCAGCACGTCCGTTACCCTAAGGCTTCTGTACCTCGTACCAACTCAGAGACTGATTTAGTTAAATCGGAACAATCCTCTTCCACGGGTACTCAGAAAATTGCTTTAGAAACGGCTAAAATGAATTTAGAATAATTCCATTACCATAACACCACAGGTATCACAACAGTATGCGTGAGGCTTCACAACCCTAAGAAATAGGAAGAATTTTTTACAATTAGGCTTTTACAAGAACATTCCTAAATTCAAGCCACTTTTACCAGCAGAAGTTCGTTCCCCTCTTCTAAGCAATATTTACACAGATACAAAAGGCCACCTCAAACACAGGGCACGACTCCTGTAGCGTGTATCTGTATTCTGGTCTCGTGCGGCGAGTAAATCAGCATTCAAACAGCCACGTTCGCAATAGCGTATGAAAATGAACTACTTCTAGGTATCTGCTGGACTCTGCAGTCTGAATGTCAATAAAGAATCTGGATTCATTCCGAGCCAACAGGCCATCCAGGCTGGTTGGGCACAAGTTTTTCCTCGCGCGGTAAATTAAGTAAGTTTGGGCTTTTTCCCCTCCTGGAAAAAGCCAGAAACCTATGGTTTAGAATCTGAAGTATTATCTAATTCTCAGTTACTGGAAGTTTAACAAGGTTTGACTTTGAGATCAGAATTAACTAGCTTAATGACACACTGCAGTGCTCAGATTTATTTCAGCTAAGTAAGAACTGCCCTTCTCCACCAGCCACTGCTATCACCGCTCAACAGCCGGTCCCGAGCTGCTATTAAACTGTTTATTTGGAATGACTAACACTAACGGGATGAAATTTAATATTTTAATATATACAAGGTCCACTTCCAAAAAAGTGAAAGCACCAAGTTTAGAGTGCAGAGTCTCCCTAGCTCAGCAAGCCCAGGGAGCACATGGAGACCTCTGGCAACAGCTCTGTTCACCCCTGCTCGACTCCCTGTACTTCCTTACACCGGAAGGTCAGTCAGTCCCAGCATCCAGCAAAAGAGCAGCTTAACCAGAAGACCACAGTTTTTTCATGTTTAATTTACAGAAGCCACACTGCAAGTTTCTTTGTGCTTAAGAAGTTGACTTCTCGCAACATCTTGAAAAATCAGCCCTTCATCCCAAAAGGACAACTGATCCAGAAATGATGAGCAGGATCCCAAAATTTTGTGGATTTAGGGTTATGAAATTCACAGCTTCTTCAAGAAAGAGCTGATAAAACACAGACCAGGTTTGCAAGTAAAAAAAACCTGAAACCCTCTCCTCTTCAGCAATGCCTTGCCTGAGAAAAAACAGTCAAGAATAAGATGCCACAGGAGTGTAATCCTGCGTCTCCCACATCGTGTGCGTGCAGGAGACGGAGGAGTTGCCCACCCTCTCCCTCCCCCTAGATGACTAACCCAGCAAACGTTTTGCTGGGATATTTGGAAAGCAAAGTGCATTACAACAGTCTTAAATTTATCTACTTCACAGAATCTGCTGAAAGCACAGGATTAACCCACTGGCTGCGAGGCACAACTGTCTGGATCGCTCCTTCAGCCAGCAACCTCCCTGCCTCTCCGTTGGCAGGTTGCTGGGGTCTCTGGAAGTACGGGTGCAGCTCACATGACAACTGAGCTAACCCAAAGCATCACTACCACCAAAGAGCACTGTCCACTTCTCACTTCCGATTGCACGGGTCCCTCTTTTATTCCAGCGCTGACCACACTCCCGTGTAGCTGGTGCAAAGAGCTAAAAGCTCCTCTGATGCTTCTTCCCAGCCCTGAACTGGCAGAGGTGCTGATTCAGCAGGGAGTGACCCACCACCACACCAACCCTGCACAAGAGAAGCGGGGGCTGGCGGAAAGAGCAAGGCCTCCCCCAGCATCAGCATCCACAGCCTTTACCTCGCCTGGGCTGTACCGTTGAGAACAAACTCATCACAGCTACGAGGTGGGACAGCGAAGGGTTCAATCAGAAGCACCACTGGAAGGACACAAGGGAAAAGGGGAGAGGGGGCAGGGGGAACCATTTCATAAACCTTCCAACTTTAAGGAGTCCAAAGCATGTTGTGATAGAATTGGTAACTACAAATTTTAAGATGAAAAGCTGCTAAAACCACGACATCTTTAATCTACTATGTCCCTTTAAAAATTGCATCAACTGCTAACTACGTTCTGTAAACAGGTTTTCTATGTTCTCTCTGTAAATTGTCTTGCTTCAACTATCAATTTTGGCTTTTCCTGTAGCTTTCTTCTTTCCTCTTTTTCTAAATTGATATCTTTCTCTTATTTAAGTATTTCTAAGGAACAGCAATGTCACCTTTTCACCTTCTCTTCAACAAACAGTTTGAGCTTTAAATCACTCACTGCAGCATCTCCCAAACTTGAATCACTCTTGAAGATTTTATTGAAAACACTCAAAATACTGAACAGTTTTAGAAATGTGAACATTAGAACAGGACAAAAATATTCCTACAGCAACCACATCACTACCAAATGACAAGATAGCATCAGCTTACTATGTTTCACACATTATTTTCCCAATTATAAAAACTGAAAAAACTTTTTAGGATTTTTAACCAAGGAATCAGTGACAAATGCCTTAAAAATCAAATACAGTAAGGTGTACCCTCTTAGACTAACACTAGATAAAAATCAGCGTGGTAGAAGCGGCAGACAAAGGACTGTGACATGTAAAACAACATGAAAAACTATAGATTCATGAGTCTGAAGGATAATTCCCAACTAAACAAAGATCTTCAAGAAAAATTTCCAGCTCTCCACTTTTGCTTTTATCACCCTAGCACCCTCTAATCAGCCTTTTTGCTCCTCCTTATACCCAAAATAAACCAAAAGTCAAAGTAATAACCTCAAATAAAATGTATGAGGTTTTTTTTGCTGCCTCCACTACAAGTAAACACCAGAGATGCTATTTATGAAAGTATAAAGCAAACCAAGGATGGTAAAGGAAAAATATAAAATATGCATTTACGCATAAATATTTTACATGGGTGAGATAAGGCCTTTATAGTCAAACTGGGGGTGTTTTCAGGCACGATTTATTACATTTCATGCACTTGCAGAAGGTTTTCTATTTCATATAAATCCCTGAAGTACCATCTTTATGAATGCAAGCAAAACACGTCCCTTCATGCCCATTTTATTTGCCTTAAATTCTGGGTTTGGACACTTTCAAGTCAAAATCAATGTTACACTTAATATACTCCACAAAAACAAACAGATCTTTCTTCATGACTGCTAATAGTAACTTTTATAAACTTTAAAATACAGCGTTTGGTTTAATGAAGTCCTAGCGATTGATTTTCCTAATTGAAGCTGACACAGCTCAAGGATGACTCCACTGCTGGAGGTTTCAGCAGAGATCCTCACCCCTCTGCTGAGCAGGAGTACAACCTTTCTTCATAAATTACACAAAATGGGAATATCCGTGTTTCCTAAAAGCTCTTCCTCTGAGAGGACCGCTACTGCAGCACCAGCCAGCATTTCCCCCTTGATGGTGTTCTGGGAGATGTGCAGAGAGCTTCCCTTTAGGAGCCTGGGTTCACAGTGCATCAGTGACTAAGCAGAACTAAGCCAACAACCAGGCTTTTCCACCACGGAAAGACCTCCCCTTTCCTCTCCTTGCCCTTCTTGCCTCAGCTGCTTAGATGGAAGCTGAGCAGTTCAGCTCCTGCCACCGAGCTCTCGGCACGCTGCCTGCCCATAGCGATGCAACAAGGGTGACGGGCATCTGTCCTGTTCTGGTGGCAGCCAACACCCTTCCAGCAGCAAAAAGGAGTGTGTCCTGCATTGCAAATCTGTACGACGAGCATTTACAAATCTGCCAGCAGTACAGGGTACTGGGTCACAAAGCAGGTCACCTGAAAACTCAGCGTTATGCAAAACACGAGCCACATGCCTACAAAAGTCATCCAAATTACTTCACTTTTACTCAGAAAAACACTCATGGGGAGAGAAAAAAAAATTACCTTGTAAAAACAATGCAGGCTACTTAAAACCAGTTTAATCTGGTTTAGGTCTGCTAAAGTAAGCCAGAGTCTTCCTCTTAATACAACATATCTGTGGGCCACAAGCACCACAGTGCAGGAAAATCTTCATTTTATTTACAGCGTCTGAAGGACAAATATCCAACTATAACATGCTGAGCATCCCACCTGGAGATTTCAGGTGTCTCTGAAACCTACACCTGGTTGAGTAGCTTTGCTTGACAGCACAGGGCCGAGCAGAGACGGGATCCCCAAGCCGCAGCAGTGCTGGCAGGCATGTGCTTTGCATCCGGCTGCAGACACGAGCAGTATCTGCAGCTCCCAACCACACAGGCAGGACTCGGATATTTATACAGCTGCATCACAGAAAAGTTTGAGGTGAGACAGGCAACACGAAGAGGAGAACGCCTGAGTTGTGTCGACACATCCATTCACACCACGGCAAACGCCACAGGCAGCCCCGCGCTGCTGCGGAGCGGAGGCATCTGCTCCTGCAAGGTGCCCACCAGCACAGCCGGCACCTGCCGCGGGCTGCCGTCCTCCCCTCCAGCAGCTCCCAAACACGCACCCCGAGCTGGCACTGGCACCGCCTGACGGGATGGCGCGGGGCTGGCTTGCTTGCTTAACACAGGACAGCTTGCCTGTCTTTTTTTGCTAAAGTCTCCATCATCTATCCCTGGGCAGAGCAAGGTTAACGATGAAGAATAACATCCTTTCCAAAAGCTTTCCGTCAGGCACAAAGCGGGAAAACATCCCTTAGCTACGTCAGTGGTGGGATCTTCCCAAAACCTCTCCCCCAGATGCCCAGATCTGCAGCTGCGGGGCGGTGTTGGTAAAACACCACTGCCTTCTTCTGAGGACCAAGGGCAGGGAGCACAGAGGCGTTCAGGACCTCCTTTACCCCTCCCTACGTGCTATAAACTGTAAACAACCCACCCTTAATTCAGGCACCCTTTAGTAGTGCTGTTCCACACAGGTTGAGGAATCCTTTTGCCCTGTATCAAAGCTAATGTTGTATCTCCCACTGTTCACAGCAACTAATGTCCCTACAGTGTTTTTCAATTGCAATTCATTAAATAAAGATAACTACTCATTTGCCAGCTCAGATATTTTAAGACATTGACAAAAAAGGCTTCTTTTGCAAACAAGGAAGTTTTACTTTAGCAAGTATCAACATTGTTTCAAGCTATTCTGTGACAGTCAAAACTGACCCCAAAAAAGTGCATCCCAACCCAGATCACTAAACCCCGTGGAACATGCTGAAATCCACCGCTGTTTATAGCTGCAGCATTATGCATCTGACAGTTTTATTTGTGTAACAGTTTATGCTTTCATTATGTTCTGTCACTTGCTACATGGAATTTGTGTTTAAGAGGATTCCACTGTATCATATCTAAGAGGTTTACAACAAAATCCAAATAGCTGAACTCACGGATACATGGCGTCGCTAGATTTAAGAGTTCACCGTAACTTCTTGCAGCCACATCACGGCGTTAGACATCTTTTGGTGAGTAGCTTCACTCACAGACAATACACAATGCAACTGAGAAATTACCTTCAGAATTGATTAAATGAAAAATCAATACTTAGTATTATTACACCTGCTTTCCCATCATTCCGTCATATATAAAAACCGTAAGAAAAACAGTTTTCACAAGTTTACTCTCAGCTCTTAAAAAAGAGCACAGAAGCACATTTTCTTCCAAGCCTCCCAGTTAAATAACTGTGCCAGGAGCTGAACAAGTGGCAGAACTATGGCTCCCAGTAAAAGCATATAAGCAGCTAGTAACCGAGATGACAAGAAGTGACTGGAATAAAGAAGAATCACAACATAGACAGGATCTCCCGCACACATCATTGTGGGTTTTATTGGGGGGACAGGGGACACACAGATGGGGACAGGACGATGACAGGTCATATGCAGCAAGGCCAACAGGCTATGGCAAACCTCCTCTATGTTTAGCAAACCTACATCTGCCTCCCTACGGCCAGGGAGTCTTTTTTACCATAGTGCACAGATCCTCCTCGTGAGCCCGATACCTCCAACCCAGCAGCTGGGGCAAGGCACCATCAGCAGCAGCACATAGCATGGTTACGTCAATCACCTCTCCTCAGTCAATCCTGATCGTAAACGTCCCTTCCTTGGGAAAGGGTATTTATGGCCCTCAACTTGATTTTCTTTTTGCTCCAACTGACCTTATCATTCATTCTGCTGCTAAATTAAATAGCTCTCCACCAGAAATTCCCCACCCATGCAGGCGCTTGCATGCTGGTGGTAATTAAGTCATCTCTGAACCTTCTTGGAAAGAAGCCACCGAGTACAGAAGCTCAGGCAAGGCAGGCTCTATAGACCTCACATCATACTGTACCTTTTTTAAAGCCTATCAGATTTTTAACACATTTTCTAAGTATCAGAAATCCACAGCATGAAAAGAAGATGCTCTTACATCAGCTCCCTTCCAGGTGACGCTGTCACCTCTTCCCGCCTGCAGCACCACCCTACCGTACAGCACACACTGGAGATAGGCATCACGGCCGTCAAGCTGGAGATGTGGGCTCAGCCGACGGCTCGCCATACGTCCTGCTCCAGTGGAGTAACTGCTCTGCATCACACCGCTCCCCAGGCTCTAATCGTGCTCCGCTCCCTGCAAATCCACTTGACAGAAAGCTGCTCTTAACTACAGCTGATTCCAGTAATGAGTTATTTCAGCTCATGTAACTGTGGTCTGTGGTAGAAAAGTCAAGCCAAGCTATGTCACAGCTTGTGTTAATTTCCACTAATGAGAATCCCAACAGTTGCAATAAATGGATCCATCCACAAACTGAGAAATTAGATATTTGAAATTACTTCTGTGAAAAACAATCTTCAAACTGACGAGGAAAGAAAATTTGCAATCCACAAAGTAAGGACCGTCCTCCAGCAGAGACATCTCAGGCAACACGATCAGGGAAATGCATCAGCAACACAACTGGCATCAGGTGTTAGAGAAACAGTGGAAGGTGAAGTTTTTAAAAGATTCTCCTCGTGCATTGCAGATGCCTGGAGAGATAAGGAAAGCTATTCTGTTTAACTTGGAAGGACCAGTCAGTCTCCACCTTGAGGGGAAGCTATCATAAAGCATAAAATAGATGGCAGACATTATGTTCTGGGCTTAACAGGAGTAACTCCCTGGGGACTCACCCAAGGGGAAGGAGAGGTAGCAACTTGTGTCTCCAGCCACCACATCTTTTATTCTACCTTCGCCTATGCAGCTTCTCGCTAGGGTCAGCCAGGACACACTGCTGACACACGTTTCCCAGCTGTGTGGTGGGCAGCGTGGCTGCGGGGAGTCTGGTGTGAAAGCCAGAGTCCTGGACCA